>NC_089727.1:21343768-21643768 GCF_035083965.1 Branchiostoma lanceolatum
CGGAAGTACTATATGGCTAAATGATCCATTTCATTTGAGACAGGCTGAGGGACATCCACATACTCAAAGCACCACTGCATATGCAGGTTAATGTCGGTAAATTGGGGTTGTGCAAGCACAATGTTCTGAAAAATTATGAAATGTATTACAAGTAACACCATCACAACATTGTGGTAATATTTACTACTGTATAGTGCCCTTGGACCAAAATTATCTACATGTTCTAAATATTCCACTAAAGTAATAAAAGCCTTATTTGTGGCCAGCTCTTAGTCTAAAAGCCATCAGATACAATTATTTCAAATACAGAGGTTGAAAATAGAAAGTAACATTATACTGTCTGAAGAACTCCCATGATGACACGCCACATTTTAAACATAAGTAGCATATGCCGTGGAACTGCATGTGTATAATCGTCCTCTCCCCATTCTCTGACTACATCTGAGTTCACTTCTTCCATGCATTCTTGGTAAGGGACAGGCAAGGCTGATTTCTTCTGTATCTGCATGTTGGACTCAGCTTGGAGTCCATCTTGTGATGAACCAGTTCCTATATGATAAAACCAAATGATGAATAAATATCAATTCACGTATTTAAGGAACTTATGATGTCACATGATTTTGACATGGGCTTCGTTTCATCACAGCAGCTACAAAAAACATGGGACAATGGATATCCATCATGCCTCTCTAAGCTAACATTGAAGTGTACCGATGATGGACTTACCAAAGGAGCCTGAGGTACTCAGCAGCTGAGCATCTGACAGTTGATTGCTTTGTTCCCAGCCAAGGTCCTCACAATATGTGCTGCATTTGTGAAGGAAGTATCTGCCGATGCTGTACTGGATATATATATATAAATGGAAACAATGACAAATATTAAACATATCACATACTCGCATGTGTAAAAAAATGAATCTGGGCATCGTTGAATTGACTACGTAAAACTTACATCTATAACTTGAATATGATATTGATCAAACATGCACAGCTATAACTGAATGAAATAATCACTGAGGCACACTACTGCCTCCTTATAAGTTCTAGTTCACTATCCACAAACTGTGGGATCTTTGTGGGACAAATACTTATGACATTTTCTTCCCTTCCATATCTTTAATTATCTTTCCCTCCACTGCTTGCTATTTTGTATCTGAAACGTTAACCAGACACACATGTCTGCTGACCATTGGCAAGAATGAACAAATTGAAATTTGAAATTTCCTAGATCCTAACGCCGTAAAAGGGCAGGTCGGCTGGAGAATTCTTAATGTCATGCGAATGCGATGATATGTCAAGCCACAATAGGAGGATAACTGACGTCAAAACTAGTTAGAAACGGGAATTTTTCAATTTGTACTTACCAAAGGGCAGTCCCTCAAAATGATGAATCAACTCCCTACCAGCGTTTACAAGGGGGGAGGGGGGCGACGAATATTGCATGCACGAAGAAGACAACGTCGCAATTCCGTGCGTTTGAGTTTACACCGAATTCCCTTCGACTCTCAAGTCACTCAAAAATCACTGGTCGACCATGGTAGACTCTGGCGATGCCATGTTAAGCACAGAAGGTGATGAAACGCCGTTCTTGTCTGTGCTGTTAACCGAAAGAAAACCGTTAACGTTTTCGCGCCCAGAAGTGTCTTGTGGGTAATTTGGATATCCGACACGAATCCGTGTTCCGTACACGTCAGGATCCGAGACAGCTCATGACTTCTAACATATTGGCAAATCTGAACTTCTAACATATTGGCAAATACATAAAAAAATGAAAGATCCGAGTAGATATTGTATCTGTACCCGAAACGTATCCAGACGTATACGGCATCAGAATTGCTGGATCTGAGGTGTTCCTGGTATTTGTCCGAATTTGCTCGGAAACGTTCCGTATCTGTACCCGAAACATATGAAGGATCCAGACGTATACGGCGCGGGAATTGTCGGATCTGAGGTACATCGGATCCAATCGGAAACGTTCCGTATCTGCTATGATGCGCAATTCCGGATCTGTTGGATTCGTCAGGATCTGAGATCATGCCGCGTGCCGTGCAGTGTGTATTTGTTGGTCAGGATCCGAAGCAACTACCGACAAACAATCCGAAAATCTCTGCCATATTGACAAATATCTAGAAACGAAGGATCCGCGCAAATATCCTCAGGTATCCGACGCGCATCACGGATCCAGACGTATACGGCGTCGGAATTGTCGGATCTGAGGTGTACCTAGTAATTGTCTGAATTTGCTCGGAAACGTTCCGTATCTGTACCCGAAACGTATGAAGGATCCAGGCGTATACGGCGCCGGAATTGTCTGATCTGAGGTGTATCGGATCCGATCGGAAACGTTCCGTATCTGCTATGATGCGCAATTCCGGATCTGCTGGATTCGTCAGGAAATGAGATCATGCCGTGCCGTGTGTATTTATTCGTCAGGATCCGAAGCAACTACCGACATACAAACAATCCGAACATTCCAAATATCAAAAAACGAGGGATCCGCGCAAATATCTTCGGGTATCCGAGGCGCATCACGAATCCAGAAGAATACGGCGTCGGAATTGATCGGATCTGCGGGCACTTCAGTATCCGAGCAGTGAACTGGGATTTTTCCGGATTCGCTCGGAAACGCCATGAGGCCCGATTCCGGATACGTCGGATCCGTCAGGATACGTGGCCATTTCGTGCAGTGTATGTTAATATAGTCCTATATATATATAAATAAATATATTTAGGATTATATTAACATAAAACAATGGTCTAACGTACAGTACAGTTCAAATTCCAGTGAGAAGTTTTGTCAATGTACGTTTTGTCACCCTTGAGGACCAGGTTAGTTTCTTCAGACGCTAAGTATGACGTCCTTCAAGTTTGACACAGCTTCTTATGAAAAATCCAATATAGCAATGCCGAGAAAACTCAGAGGGATAGTGGCTTAGACCATGCGGAGACATAGCCATTTCTCATACATCATTACAGAAGGGAGGGGGAGCTACACATTTCTCGGTTGGTTGCTCTTGAATAATAGCTATCTATCCGGGGCCAATTGCAGTTACACACAAGTATGCAGGCCATTCTTCTTGCCCCTCTCCCACCTTTGAGTTAAATGACTTTAAAGATTAGAATGTATTCCAGCATGATTTTTTTTCATTTCTAAATTAGTTTTAGAACACCTTTGTGACTCGAAAATGTACCGATATGGTGATTCAACAGCTGACAATCATTACTTCGCAGGGTTGATCTACAAAGTCAGATTGGCATAAGTCTCCTAAAACTGTCCCGGGCAGACAACTCTAGGCTATTCCATGGTGATAATGGTTCGTTCTCACGACACAAAAAGGGTTTAATAAAACACGTTAAAATCACTTGCAAAGTTATTAGAAAAGTTATCAACGTTTTCCCCAACAATTATCGTGATGTTAAAAATACAAAACCATATAAAATACTATTTTATGACGACATCCCAATATATTCACGTTAGCAAGTAGAGATAATATTCGTGCTGGTGACAAGCACCAAAAATGGCCTACGTCACTGCCACTCCCCCATTTTTGTGAAACAACAGGTTGAACAACGTGCCTACGTCAGTCACTGTTGTAATCGGAGTCTATGATTGGTAGAGGCTTAGGGAGCTACGGTTAGAGACGCTTTCTCTTGCCTGGGTACGCGTTGGGTCTGTTCGCAGCGCGCTCTGAATACCATTTTTTACAAGACACGGTTAATCTTGACGCGTGAGTTGGATTGTATTTACGACGTTTTCATTTTATCTAAAAATAATAACATATGTGTTTGGTGTGTGTGTGTATGTAATTATGTGTGTGTGTGTGTGTTTGCATCTGTAGTCTGTTTGTTTGTGCATGTGTCCATTCACTAAACACATTAACTCAAGTCATCCAAGAACGCCAAAAAAACTACTAACGGTTATTAGCAAACGTTGAATGACAGTGTCAAAACGTCGAACTGTTAACACTTGCTACATTGACACAATCATATCAAGCTTCGTATGTTGCCATTGAGTATGGTTGTATAATCTGCTCTTGTGGTGTTTAGAGTCCCTATCAAATCTGTCTGCAGATTTTTTAAAGAACATGACTACACATGCAAAGTTACTGTAAATCAGTTATGTCCGTAACCTACCTACCTTGGCTTAAAAAAATAGGATTTTCAAAATAGTACACACAATATATGTTGTTTTTGAAATGGATATAAAATGATGGGCATTAATTAGAAATGTGGTTCTTTTTTTTCCGGAATAAAGGCTTTTAAACATGAGGGTTCTCGGCGTCATCGTGCTTGGATGTGTGGCACTCCTTTCTTCTTCCAGTTCAGGTCAGCTTCGAACATTTTAAATCATCTAATCTCTTTTTCTTTTACAAACTGTTCTGTAACGTCAATGTTAAAGGTATTATATAGAAAATATATAAGGAATTTCCAATCTCCACCTCAATAGGAAAGCAATCCTGCGTGTCAAACTTTCCTGTTCTTGAGTTTCTGCCCTGACAATCCCTTGAGACGTCAATATCAGCTCCTGTTCTAAAACAAATTGAATTATGTTGCCAAAAAAAACTTTTTTCACCTCAACGAGATACCAATTCATAGTTTTATGAATGTTAGGCTTGAAATATTCCAAATAGGAACCTGGAAACCTTTATTTTCCTGTTATATGGTTTAATGGTACCTGGCTGATCAAATCGCACGGTAATAAATGGAATACAGGACGATAGTTCATAAATTTCCTTCCCCCATCACTTGTAATAGAAAATTAAAATCATGATATATCATTTATGTATAACCATTTGGAAGAAAAGCCTTTAAGTTAAAAAAAAAGACTTCAAGATGAATCTCATCTGTTCTTGATTTGTCCATCATCAACAACATTCACTTTCATAACAGAAAGGTTGATGAGTACCTCGTGATGGTTCTTTTAATACACTGAAAATGTCACTTATTGTCGTTATCCTGTTTCAGCTCTCGGCAGTAACCGGAAGCAGGCGGAAGTGGTCGACAAACTGGAGAACAGACTTCTCCAGATATTACTGGCAGGTAACCAGTAATAAATAAACCAGTAATAAATAAATAAACCAGTAACCTCAATGTGGTCTTGGGTTTTCAGCATCGCTTTGCACGGATAATGGCTGTTTCCTAACAGACAAGAAGTCCATGCAACGAATGCTCGATCCATGGAAAGAAATAAGGTTGCATCAAATTAATATCCGTTAAGTATAGTATCTAGACGGACCAAAATATTGGGAAACTAACGAATGTGGTGTTTATTGTCATTAATGCCAGTGCTGTTTTTTCATATACTGAAGAACTAATAAACAATTATCACTGTCTTCTGTTTGACGTATTCTCCTATGATGAAAATCTGTCTTCGAGCGAAAATTTTTTTTGTTGTTGTTGTTGTCGTTGTTGCCCCTACATTATC
This sequence comes from Branchiostoma lanceolatum, assembly GCF_035083965.1. NCBI lineage: Eukaryota > Metazoa > Chordata > Leptocardii > Amphioxiformes > Branchiostomatidae > Branchiostoma > Branchiostoma lanceolatum. Next base: position 21,349,193 of record NC_089727.1, read on the forward strand.
TGTAACTGTCATTAAACGTGTTCGCGACAAGCATTTCCAACAGATATTACTTTTACCTTACATCGAGTGAAGAGTTTGATAATAGCACAGACTTCATGCATGTTGTGAATGCTGAAAGCCTACTATTAAAGAGTTGAAAAATAACACACTAGTACAAAACAATCAGGAGCGTTGATTTAGATTATAGATTCATAATTATTGTTCATTACATACAGCTGGTGACAAGGAAGAGCAACAAGACCTGTCTGAGTGGGGGAATCGTGAAGGTAGTAATAATCTCATTTTCTTCTTCAATTTTTCGTTTTTACTATTTGTTAGCTAACAAGTACAGACAAACGTAAGTAATCTGGCATCAACCCAACCAAATAAGAAAAACAATTCAACTAATAAGCACACATTGTACATATTTTGTTGAATCAATGCATGTAATTTCAATTACCGTTAAGAGAAATTAACATAATAAGGACAATCACATTCAATAACTAGTATTTGCTAGTATGTAGTAAGTGTAAATCACAGTTTCAATTATTCTGTGCAAATTATTATAAGCATTATTGAAAATTCGCAATACGAACTAATCAAGAAGGGGTCAATCCACAAAGCTAAACCGACAAATAATGTCAGCAGTAAAGATCTCCGCAAAGACAGTTAACAAAGATACCAATGTGCTATTTCAAGATTAGGGTGCGCCAATAGCAAACTGCATCGTTATAACATTCGTACGTTGATTTTATAACATCGTAATGATATTTAACAAATAAGCTATCCAAATTCAATTATATCTCAGACAATCATGACGCTTGTTGGTAGATAGATGATAAGTTACTTATATCATGACCTGCAGAAGATTCATATTATGCAATTGACTTTACAGGTGTATTCAAAAAGAAATATAAGCTTTTGAAAAAAATGTGTAAAAAATTGAAATAAAAATATTAGCAGCATTTTAACCCTCATACATTTTTTTGCTGCTGAAATGACAGAACGGGATGAAAAATTACCCCAGAATGTTTAGTTCAGTAAAATCTTCCTTTTCACTTTTTCTGCTAATTGTTATCCATACATTGCTTCATCAATGTAAGAGGAATGTTTTGGCATGAATAGGTTTGAATAATTCCCATCCTTTGGTATAATTTATGCAAAAGGATCAGAAGGACCAGTTTTTGATCTCAATTTAGACCGGGAGGGGATTTTTGAGGCCCACGCACATTTTCATGTTGCATAACTCCTAAATGGCTCAATCTAGAGCCACCCAACTTGGTGACTTTTCATAAAATGTCCTTCACAAATATTTCAAATCAATAAAGTAAGTTCATCGTTTTTCCTGTTGCCATGGCAACGAGTGTTTGACGAGGCATGTCTTAAAAAATCTGCTGATTTCAGTTCAAACAATGACGTTTCGAGGCTTTTTTGGTACACTACATTAATTTTATTTACTCACATTGTTATCATCCTGTATCATCTAATGTGACCCTCATGATTTAGCGTTAATATCTTAAACTGATTTGGTAAAATATCCAAGATGGCGGGTAGAATCACTTAGAGTCAATTCCACATTACCGTGTGGGTGTTTGTTGCCATTTGTTCCAACATTTGCAAAATTTTTGTAACAATCTAAGGGAGATAACTCAGATAAGTAACACTTTCCAACACTTAGTTGATGTTCTAAATAGTTCTGTCGCGTTCCAACATGTTAGACAAATTTCTAACATTGCACATGTTATTTTTTTAATTTTTTTCGGAACTGCTGCAACATAGATTCATCATTTGTTCCTGCATGTTCCAACATTGTACAACCATGGTGTAACTGGGTGAGTGGTCTGGGAACAGGGCAATTCACACATCCCTTCAAAGTATAGGTGCCATGCATAGATACCTCAAGACAAAGGTCCAGACGTGAAATCTGAAAATATACAGAGGCAGACAATAGAGTGCGATTAGCAGCTACTTTTTTGTGGGCAATAACTCAAATCTACTATTTGAATAATGATGCAAATTGTTGGAACATGTTCCAACAGTGAAACAAACACATAGATGTTTAGATAAAGAGATATTTGTGCAACTACTTTCAAAATATTTCCAAAATATATAGATAAGTTCAAACATGTTCAAAATTTCATTATTAATTGTTTGAACAATTTAGAACAAGTTTTTTACTTAAAAATACTTTTATCTAAAATTAGTCAAACGTCTTATCAATATCATCTGAAAACCCTCTCGTTGACATGGAATTGACTCTAAAATAACGTAATTATGACGTCATGTTAGGTCATAATGAAACAAAATGTATCATGCTCATATTACTAGTATTTTACACGTGCATCATCCTCTGAAAATGTGGTGGTCGTACACTGAGTAGTTTAGGAGTTACAGAAGGTAGGTCTCAAAACAGCAAATTATTTTTGTTGAGGTCAAAAATGACCCCAGTCTGACACAACAGACGTTCCTCTTTAATATTAACAGTATTGTGCCAATATCCCTAGAAGACTAGGAGAGGTTAGAAAAGATTTTACTGAACAGTTCGGGCATCGAATGAATGACTGCAAATAGCTTGACCTGCTTAAATGTTGTTAATTCCAACATCCCATTAGCCGCCAAATTGATATTGACACACGAGCAGCTAAAGTCATCAATCAACCTTTCATTTAGATATTACAATTATCCGTTACTGTCATTTACATACAGCTGGAGGCGACAACAAGGAACAACAAGACCTTTCTGATCATGAGATGGTGAAACGAGGTAATTTCTTTTAAACCGGTCGAAAATAGGTTTTTAAATACAGACACAGCGGTGACACACTGAATCTTAGGTAATCGAATCAGTCCCACTTTCAATCAAGAAAAATAATTAAACTAACAGAAATATATTGATACATATGCTGCAAAAAATGTAAGCAAGCAATCATAACAACTTTGTTATCATGTTTATTATTTCAACAAATAATTGTTGCGTATACAAGTTGCAAAAGGCAGCGATTTTTGTCCCTAAGAAGTGCTTATTTATAAATCGAGGTTTTCAACGCATAACTCATGATTATCAATACTTATAACCTACACTAGATTTGTTCTTATACCCTGACAAATCAATAAAACAGCAAATGATACGAAAATACAAACGAGCTGACAGAACCTGGTCTATGCCTTTTCAGGGTGCCGCTGGATAGGTACTGGTCCGTTCTGCTACCCTCGCGACTGTTACTCGTGGGAATACCAGGCCGAGTCTTCACCTTGCTCGGCAGCTGGCATCAAGAAAAAATGCTGTGCCGGTGAGTCAACCGCAAGCAATATTGAGATATATTCGGAACGCATAAGGCATAGTGGGCAACGGCTAGTTGGGCATTCTTAAGTATTACGTACATTTATGAACATCCGGTAACGGCAGGACGTTTGGCCCACAGTCCTGTGTTTAAATGCCCACAGCCCAGTGGTCCTGTGTGTAAATCCTGTCAGTGACACTGTGCCGAGGAAAAGTATAATAATATGACGTTCCTCACTGCACACCGGAGTAAAATGGGTACCTAATTTGGTTGTGGAGGTAAAAAGCGGTGAAAAAACAAGGTTAGTCTCCGGTTTTCGATACCGTGCCCCAGACACATAGGATAACACCCCCACTGTCCTTACGGAATAAAAAGGCTATGGAACAACCTAGCTTGGACCACACAAGAAACCCACTGTCCCTACGACCTACACGACCTACTGACGATCGTTGAGCTCAGTAACTCTGAAACAAAGTTAGCTCGAGTGCCTTTTGTTCCGCTAGGAGCTCCTGATCTTCACGCCTTAAAGGGCATAAGACACCACTGACACCAACATTAAGAAATTTCCTGAAATTACATAAAACATAATACTATTGTTTGATAACATAGACATTTTCACAAAATATTCACAATCACACTGAACCAGAGATACCAAAATAGGAGGTTCCTCCACAGTACGTTAAGAAAATAGCAAGGGGACCAGAAAACTAATCGTTTTGAGTATTTATCAAGATTTATCCTCATGCAAAACTGTAAGTCAATTCACTGATCCACTCTTAAGTTATCTTATTAACAAACTAGAGTTCCACGACAAAATACCTTCGCCGAATGATTTTAACCTTTATGAGTGACGTATTATAGGAGTGTTTCTCATCAATTATAAATCATACCAGTTGATTGTCTTAATATATAACATGTCCAAAGTATGAGGTAAACAAATGATGAGCTCAACTTAGAAGGTTATGCTAATATTTATCATCAATTATGCAATTAGCATAATTTGATTCAACGATGTTCACATTCACACAACTTCCCGATGCCACAAAAAAGTACTAAATGTATGAACTTGCCATCATTTGCCAGTGTGGAATTATAGAAGTTACTCGTGAAGTATGCAAATTAGGCCCACATTTTCATATTTCTATCTATCAACAATCCTCTCTTCCTCAGTTACAATTTGAATAGTCATATCATGGAACAAAGCGGGGTTTTAAGTTGCCTCATTAATTATGCAAATGAGGATCTCATTTGCATAATTATCGTCCAATCATACTAAACATCACACAAGCTATCTACATACCAAAAATCATGACCATCCATAAATGACATCTTGTTATAGTATGTTCTCAATAATTATGCAAATGAGGTCTTCATTTACATAGTTCATAACAATTAATATTTCTCTCTTCCTGATTTACATGTGTCACATGTTTCAGAGTCCTATAATGGAATTTGGCGGATGTATAAACTTTCCTCATTAATTATGCAATTAGATACTGATTTGCATAAGAAGTAACTAATCATGTACATCATCACTCAAGCTATCTACTTACCAAAAATCATTACCATCCATCATGCCCTTCTTGAGTTATTCCCTTTCAAAGTCAGACGCAAAACCTGCTCCTGCAGTTCCAAAAAAGCCGCTAGGGGCCCAAACCCGTACCACTTACTCCCTGTCCAGAGATCTATCTACCACTTAAAAATCAGTTCCATAGCATGTCCAGAACGCGAGATATCAAAACAGGAAGTTCCGCTGCAGTACCTTTAGAAGCCGCTAGGGTGCCCAAAATCTAATCGTATTTAGGTTTAATCAAAACCTACCAACATACTAAATACCAAAACAATCCATCCAGGCATTCTCGAGTTATCCTAGTCCACTACAGACACACACACAAACGCTACCCTCTGCATAACCTTCTCAGCGAAGGTAACAAACACAAAAGCAAAAATACCATGTACGCCCCTGAAAACAGAACCTTCTTAATGAAGGCAAATAAACATGGCTTAAAGAAGTCGTTCTGAAATATGACAATAATTGAAAAAGGCTAGCTGTACTAACAAAGGCAAAATATTGTTTAGAAACGAATTGAAAACGTTTTATAAAGTGCGATGAGAATGTAATGATGTAGTAATCTCGATAACAAAAATTGTAATAATTGTACAATATATATATTTTTTTTTTTGATATTCACAAATGTTTCCTCTCTTTTCACAGGCGCCGACCCAGCTCACAGTTTTGTTCCTGTTAAAGGCAAATAAAGGCACACAATGTCCTTTTAATGACAGATTGTTTTCCCTTAATGTTTACATCTGCTGGGATAGAAGTTGACGATCTGTAAGGAGAATATTCCATAGTTTTATTACCACTTATTCAGCTTAAGGCACACAATGTCCTTTTAATGACAGATATTGGTGCCCTTCATGTATACAACAAGACTGTCATGTAAGTTGACGATGTGCATGTAGAAGATGTTATAGTATCATTGTTATTAATATCATTTATTCAGCTTAAGGCACACAATGTCCTTCAAATGACAGATTGTTTCCCTTAAAGTTTACAACAAGTCTGCTGGAGGAGTTGACGATGTGGAAATAGAAGACGCCATACCTTTTATTAATTTATTGCTGTTAAGCACCATTTTTTTCAGCTTAAGGCACACAATGTCCTTCTAATGACCGATCGTTACCCTTAATGTTTACAAAAAGTCTGACATAAGAGTTGACGATGTGCAAACGGAAGATACAATAGTTTTATTGCTTTTTACTATCATTTATTCAGCTAGAGGCACACAATTTCCTTCTAATGACATATTATTTCATGACATATATGTTTAATTGAAGTATTTTACCAGATCTTATCAAGTTAATATTATCCATTAGTAACGTTAAGTTAAAGTTAAACCACGGTCTGTACGATTGAAAGTTTAACACTTACAAAAGTAAAGAATGTAAGGTCTGTACCATCTGAGGGCCTAAGGAATAGCTCATACCCTGAACCTTACATTACATCTAACTCCTGTAAAGAAGACCTTATGAACTATGTGTAGATACAGGTAGCACAAAAACACTGCATTGTTTTGTTGTTGTTGTTTTTGTCCCTGGTAAAACTTTTATTTGTACAACAATGATGTCAGCTGATTTGTTAGATTATGCTCTCTAAGATGAACAAAAAGTATGTTGAAGAAGTTGTAATGCGTAAAGAACTACAGAATGTCTGCTAGCTGACCAAATGGACTTGTCATTTATAATCACATAATCATTTATATGCTTGAACTAGCAACGGAAAGATGTGGTAATAAAGACGATCATGCGAAGGAAAACCTCTAAAGCAGATTAATGGTAATTAAGTTACATCGAGATTGTTCAAGTGAACAGAAGGCAAGACAATTGAAACCATTGTTGATATCAAGTCTGTACAACTTAAGCAGGTACGAACACTGCTTTATTTGCTGTTGATGTTAATGAAGTTTTCCTTGTTTCTGTGCGTGTATCTTTTAGCATGAAACGTGAAAAAAACGTTCGGCTCTGTGAAAAATAGGTGATCCCAACCAACAATTAACATTGAAATGTGTTTCTAATAATAGATACATTTGGTATCCGAGTTTTGCCCAATCACCAGCCCCCTCCCTCCAGTAAACGGTATATAAGGCCAACATTTGCAAGGCAAGGTATGGTATACGCGTTGTGTTAAGACTACAAGAAGTTGGTATTATTATATAACTTCGTGTTACGTTATGATAATATCATATGTTTTCATCGTTTACCCGAAATTGGCATAATCACTCAAGATTCTTCATTCATTATAGCACCGCCTTGGGCGTTATTGTTTTCCGTTAAACATTTTTTCATTGATCCATAATGTTTTCTTCGAAGCCAAGGTTAGAGAGAACTGAAGTCTTATCTATACTTTTGCATATAAGGTTTAATTGCCGAGAAAATCAGCGGAATTTAAATCTTACTGTTTTACTTCAGAATGTGGAACATTTACGATTTTTGGTCACATTTAGGATTATTTGACTTAAATCATGTATTAATTTTGTTCCAACTCGAGCTCATTTTCTAACATAACAAAATATGCAGGAAAATCCTAACATACGTAAAGTTTTGGGATTTAAAAACTACAAATGAGCTAATTTCGTTTCAGTTTGTCAATACTCGTTTTTATATCAAATTATTTTTTTCATATCATATGCTTTTTATGACATGTCGTACAGTTAGCTTTAGCAGGCTTTAGGTTCTTCGGATACCTCCCGGGAGCCTCGGCAATCTGATATCCTCCCTTACAGAGGAAAGTAGCCCTAAACTTGAAAAATTATTTGAAAAAAAAAAGTCTGGAACTTCATAGTCAAAAGATCTCCATGGCATATGGAAATTTACGTAGTCGAGGAAAAGCAACATCGTACCTGGCAAAACATTCGACAAAATCTGTTTTGGCCTACATAATTTCCCTGTTTTTATCTCCATGAAAAATGGAGATATTGTTTTGGGTGTTTCAGTCTGTCTGTTTGTCTGTCTGTCCGTTTGTCTGTTTGTGTAATTCCGGACTACTCTAGTCAGCATAACTCAAGAGCATCTTGATGGATTATGATAATATTTGGTATGTGGACGGGTGATGTGAAGCCGAAATTCAAGGTCGATTTAGGGCCCCCTGATATGTGACCTTGGTACTGCAGCAGAATTTCAATTTTTGTATCTTTTGACCTGGACGTGCTGTGGTCTTGATTTTTGGGTGGCAGATAGCTTGTGATATAATAAAGAAGTGATGTAGGTTTGGGCCTCCTAGCAGCTTCCTCTGGAACTGCAGGGACGTTTTTTAAATCTTCTAAGGAGACTAACTGAACAAAGGAACAACAGATTTCTATGATATTTAGTATGCAGGTGGCTTAGACAGAGATATACATAATGAAATACAAATTATTCTCATTGTGACTTAATTTACATAGCTAATTAGGAAAATCTATATTTGCAGTGTTTTACATTATCAGACTCAAATACATGTAATATATGTAGTCTATGGAATGTGGAGCATCAACAGATATCAATTATGCAAATAAATTCCTAATTTGCATAATCAATGAAAAACCACCATAATTAATCTAATTGGAAAATTATAGGAGTCTCAGTATTGCAACATGTGTAAGTTCGATAAAGGTGTTTATTCCAAAGCATATATTATGCAAATGTGTAAGTCATTTGCATGAATAGAATTGTTCATGGAGATATGAGGCAGTGGAACTCCTGTTTTGTTACTGTTTTTTTTTCAATATTCAAACGTTTTCTGGTGTTTAGACCTAAGGCTCTTGCCATGGAGACCCACACGGTTTGGACGCAACCAATTAGTGAACAACGTGGAGTTTAACAAGGAGGTATCATCAAACGTAGCAAATAGCTCGTGTCGTCTGTTGCATAAAGATGGCAATGGCAATTGAATCAATGGCATGTTGTAGCTAAGTAAGCAAGTATTGGTGATGGTGTCCGAATTGGCGACAAGACCCAAAATGGCATGCGTTCGTGTGCCACTGCCGCCCGCTCTGCTAGTAGAACAACTGGTTAAACAACTCGGCCATGTCAATCATTGTATTCGGACTCTGTGATTGGTAGAGACTTAGGGGAGCTACCATTAGAGGGTTTTACTCTAAACGGGGTAGATTTTGCCAAATATCTCCTCTCTTTTCAATCTGACTTAAAATACCTTCGTCAAGAAGGTTACCTTGGCATGGAGATCCAAGTGTACACGTTTTTCAACAGCACTCGTCTGATATAATATGTTTTTTAACAGTACTTATATAATTAGTTTCAGAAACAGTCTTCACAGCAGTGCTATCATATCTTACCTCAGCAAAGTCACCGAGAGACAACATATTTTGTTCTATTCTGAAATAACGTTCTAGTTTTCGACATTTTCCAGAGAAGAGATAATGCATTGGCAGCGAGCCCAAAAAAATGAACTATGACACCGCCCTTCCCTGAAAAAAACTGGTTTATCAGCTTAGTGACTCATTGTTAAATGACTCCGCAATAGATAGTTACCCAGAGAGCTGTAGATATGGAGACGCTCTGTTTCGCCAACAAGAATAAATTTGCCACTCTGATCATAGTTTGCGCACATTCCTAGCCATGTTTCCTCTATCTCCTTTTTTGGGAAAAGAAAGCCCTTATAAAGGAAAATGACACATTTCACATTTAGTTGAAAGGTAAAGACATATATGCAGCTATAGTGTAATCCATGGATCTGCGACAGTTCTCGGATTCATTTCTTACGCTCAATACCTTTCGTCGTTACTGGCTTTCCAAAGGACTTCACGTCGGTTGCTGATCGAACTAAACTAAAGCAGATTGTGACTTGAGACTTTAGTGGCTCTAGATATCGAGTGTCTTGATTCTGTACTTATTGTAGAATTCCTTCCATAAATTATAGATAGATAAATATTACAAATTGAGGCAAGCCCAAAACATGAACTATGACACCGCCCCTCCCTCTCCTCTTGAACCAACTGGTTTGACGGCTTACTAACACGAGCCATTGTTGTAAAGGGACTCTGTCATTGTCAGATACCAAGCTGGGAGACGCTATGTCTAGTCGGGAAAAGTTTTGATCTACCTGTAAAAACCTCACTCAGAAGAGACGTCTAAACAAGACAAGCTTCTACAGTTTTGATATCGCTGTAGTCAATGCATCAAGCGTAAGTTGTGCAGTATTTTACATACCTTTCTAATTTTATTTCAGACCCCGAACGAGTAAAAATCAACAGGGTTTGATAGTGTCTTTCTGTAAGTTTGGTTTTAACAAGCCTGCGGTCTTAGTTCGCCAATGCTGATTAGCAACACATTTCCAATCTGAAACCTGCTTATTTCCCAACCGATTACGCGCGAGGGGGTCATAAATATTCAAAGGGTTGATGATCACCCCTTGATACTTCATTTTTTTGTGGCGTCGTGTGTCGAGCATAAATAGGCACAATTTGATAGTGGCTTTCTGTGAGTTTGGTTTAACAAGCCTGCAGTCTCAGAATGCCGATGTTGATTAGCAACACATTTCCAATCTGAAACCCACTTATTACCCGACTGACAACGCGCGAGGAGGTCTTATATATTCAAAGGGTTGATAATCACCCCATGTTTTAGAGTATCTTGCTTTGTAAATTCTCTATTCCAAAGTTAGTGTGAAAATCCTTCCCTATGTTTTTGTGTGTGTCTGTGGGTATGTGTGTGTTTTGTGGGTGTGGGTGTGTTGTATGTGTGTGTTTGTGTGTGTGTGTGTGTGTGTGTGTGTGTGTTTGTGTGTGTGTGTGTGTTTGTGTGTGTGTGTGTGTGATTGTACGCTCGGGCGCGCGTGTGTTTCCTTTTGATAGGAACATAAGGTGGTCCCAGGAAGAAATTGCTGAGAAAAAAATTACACTAAGAGTTCGGAGACCCAACCATTCTAGAAAAAAAATACTTACAAAGGGACGGTAGTTTGATCGGTAGTTTGAACGGTAGTTTGAACTAGATAAAATAGGGAAATAGTTTGAACGGTAGTTTGAACGGTAGTTTAAACTATATAAAATCTGCCTACTAGATAGCCTTGGTATTGTACAGGGCATTCTGCAAACTTTCCCGTTTTTCTTTTTTTTTCAGTCAATGTAATATTATCTTCGCCAAGGCCATGTTTCCCGACATATCTGTGTATGTGTGTTATGGTGTAAGTGTGTGCTTGTGTGTGTGTGTATGCGTGAGTGCGTGTGCTTGTGTGTGTGAGTGTTAACTTTGTTTTTGCGAAATTATATAAAGGTCAGTTTCGTTAGACTGCTAATGAAGACGTCCATCAATTTTACCGCTGCTTTTTAGGTAAATTCAAAATTGTCCTAGTGAGAAATTGAGCAGGGAAAGTCAACCTGCGCATACGGAGACCAAGCCATTGACCAAAAATTCTTACCGAAGGAAGGGGGGCTACACCTTTTTCGGTTGGCTGCTCTTGAATAATACCTACCAATTCGATGCAAATATCACACTGTCACACAGGTATGCATATCTTTCTTGTCGTACCCTCCCCCTATTTTGTGTTAAAGTACTTACAGAAGGGAGGGGGGCTGCACCTTGATCGGTTGGCTGATCTTGAATAATTGTTATCTATCCTATTTAAACACCACACTGCCTTCCATTTATGAATGTCAATTTTGCTCCCCCTCCCCCTGTTCTGAGATAAATTACTTTTTTTTCTAAATCGGACATTATTCTATTTCATTTGAGTTTTAAGTCAGATTGTGTTTAACAATCAATGATATCTGAAATTAATCTGAGTCAGGGACATTTAAAGGCTATTGCAGCTAGATAATGATATTGACCTTTTCGATGCAAATATCATACTGTCACACAGGTATGCATGCCTCTCCTACCGTCCCCTCCCTCTCTTTTGAGTTAAAGTACTTAATGAAGGGAGGGGGGCTGCACCTTGATCGGTTGGCTGATCTTGAATAATTGCCATTCATCTGATGTTAACACCAGACTATCTTACAGATATGAATGTCAATTTTGGACATTATTCTATTTCGTTCTATTTTAAAGTATCAGATTGTTTTTAACAATCCGTGATATCTAAAATTACCCTGAGTCAGGGACCTCAAAGGCTATTACGGCCGGATTATGGTTTGTTACATGACATGAAAACTTGATGTTCTTAGAAAGGTCTATGGAAGTATTTTCAGATATAATCACTCTCAAGAATTAGTAAGAAAAATTACTTTCCCATGAAGGTTGGCCTTTGGGGTAATACAGTTGTATGATAATTTTACCATAAGAAGAAGACCGCCCCTCCCTCTTCTCTTGAACCAACTGGTTTGACGGCTTACTAATACGAACCATTGTTGTAAAGGGACTTTGTCATTATCAGATACCAAACTGGGAGACGCTCTGTCTAGTCGGGGAAAGTTTTGAGCTACCTGTAAAAAAAGTCACTCAGAAGAGACGTCTAAACAAGACAAGCTTCTACAGTTTCTATATCGCTGTAGTCACTGCATCAAGCGTAAGTTGTGTAGTATTTTACATGCCTTTCTAGTTTATTTCAGACCCGAACGAGTAAAAATCAGAAGGGTTTTATAGTGTCTTTCTGTAAGTTTGGTTTTAACAAGCCTGCGGTCTCAGTTCGCCAATGTTGATTAGCAACACATTTCCAATCTGAAACCCGCTTATTTCCCAACTGATTACGCGCGAGGGGGTCATAAATATTCAAAGGGTTAATAATCACACAATGCTTTCATCTTGTTTTGTAAATTCCCTATTCTAAACTTAGTGTGGAAATCCTTCCCTATATTTGTGTGTGTGTGTATGTGTGTATGCGTACATGTGTGAATGTGATTATTGTGTATTTGTGTGTGTGTGTTTGTGTCTGTGTGTGTGTATGTGTGTGTATGTGTGTGTGTTTGTGTGTGTCTGTGGATATGTGTGTGTGTGTGTGTGTGTTTGTTTGTGTTTGTGTCTGTGTGTGTGTATGTGTGTTTGTGTGTGTGATGAACATTCCGTGACTATCTGTATGCACCAATTTTCGTGGCCCTTTGGCAGCATCTGATCTTTATAAGGTAATCGTAGAAACAATTATAAAAATTACTGAGAATAAAATCATGCCTCGAGTTCGGAGAACCCAACCATTATAGAAAGAATCTTAAAAAGGGACGATAGCTTCAGCTTGATCTGTAGGTTAAACTGTGTAAAATCTGATTATTAGATATAATAACTTCCCTTCAGTCTAGCATCTATAATTTCCACTATGTTCATCCCTTCCACTCCTATTAACTAAATCAGTTAAGAGTTTAAAATATCTTCTGACATTGCTTTAAAGAGTAATGGAAAATTTTGTCAGCGATGACTAAACTTTTATCACATTGTAAGAAATGTTATGAATGTAGCTTTTATCTTGCGTTTGGGTAATGAACTGAGAAAGGTGTAGCTCCTCACCCTTTTCAAGGACTGTACTGTGCAAAGGTGTGTGATAAAGGGCATTGTGTGTGCGCGTATTCAGCCATGTACAATTGGCACCGATTATCTTGTCAAACATCTGTATAGAATAGGTCAAAGGCAGATAAATTTTATCACGGTTCATATGCCATGTCGAGGCCATACTGATTTTGTTATCGGGTTCCGTTGAACTATCATGCTGAAATCGTAGTTAGTAGTTCCTTAAACATGGATACTTAACTTTTTGTGTGGTGTCGTGTGGCGTACTGGTTAGAGCATTGGGCTGTCAGAAAAGGGGCTGTCACCAAGTTATAGGGTGGTAATTGAGGCAAACACAAAACATGAACTATGACACCGCCCCTCCCTCTCCTCTTGAACCAACTGGTTTGACGGCTTACTAATACGAGCCATTGTTGCAAAGGGACTCTGTCATTGTCAGATACCAAGCTGGGAGACGCTCTGTCTAGTCGGGGAAAGTTTTGATCTACCTGTAAAAAACCTCACTCAGAAGAGACGTCTGAACAAGACAAGCTTCCACAGTTTCGAGATCACTGTAGCGACTGAACCAAGCGTAAGTTGTATAGTATTTTCCATGCCTTTCTTATTTCATTTCAGACCCCCTACGAACTAAAATCAGCACGGTTTGATGGTGGCTCTCTGTAAGTTTGGTATTTAGCCCAGCCTGCGGTCCCAGAACGCCAATGTTGATTAGCAACACATTTCAAATTTGAAACTTTTTTTCCCCAACTGATAACGCGCGAGGCGGTCTTAAATATTCAGAGGGTTGATAATCACCTCATGCTTTATAATATCTTGTTTTGTAAATTTCCTTTTCTAAACTTAGTGTGGAAATCCTTCCCTAAGTTTTTGTGTATGTCTGTCTGTGTGTATGTGATTAATGTGTATGTGTGTGTTTGTGTGTTTGTTTGTGTGTGTGTTTGTGTGAGTTAGTGATTGAGTGAGTGAGTGTCTCTCTGTTTGTGTGTGTGTGTGTGTGTGTGTGTGTGTGTGTGTGTGTGTGTGTGTGAAAAACATTCCGCGACGATCTGTATGCACCAATCTTCTAGGGCCTTTGACAGCAACAGATCCTCATAAGGTGATCCCAGGAAAAAAAGTCATAAGAAATTACTAAGAAAAACTAAGTCTGGAGTTTGGAAACCCAACCATTTTAAATACAATCTTAAATGGCTGGACGGGAGCTTCACCTTGATCTGTGGGTTAAACTGTGTAAAATCTGTCTTTTAGATGTAAAAGCTTCACTTCAGTCAAGCATTTAGATTTGCCACTTCGTTCATCCCCTCCAGCCTATTAACTTAATTAGTTGATAGTTTAAAACAGCTTCTGTCACTTCTTTTCAGATTTAAGGATAAATTTTTATGTCAAATTCCGTAGTGGTCAATTAACGATCAATAAACTTTTATCACATTGTTAGTAAAACTATGAAGGTAGCTTCTATCTTAGCAATCGGGTAATGAGAAGAGAAAGGTGCAGCTTCTCTCCCTTTTCAAAGAATGCACAGTATAAAGGTGTCTTGGTATTGTGCGAGGCTTTTTATAAATGTTAGGTTCGTTAGACGTTAATGATGACGTGCATCAAGTCTGACGCTACTTCGTAGGTAAATTAAAAAAATTCAAACTGAGAAATTGAACAGGGAAAGTCAACCTGTGCATACGGAGACCAAGCCATTCGTCAAAAATTCTTGCTGAAGGGAGGGGGGCTGCACCTTGATCAGTTGGCTAATCTTGACCTATTCGATGCAAATATCACACTGTCACACAGGTATGCATGTCTTTCTTGTCGTACCCTCCACCTCTTTCGTGTTTACGTACTTAATGAAGGGAGGGGGGCTGCACCTTGATCGGTTTGCTGCTCTTGAATAATTGTTATGTATCCTATGTAAACACCACACTGCCTTCCATTTATGAATGTCAATTCTGCTCCCCCTCCCCCTCTTCTGTGATGAATTACTTATTTTTTAAATCGGACGTTATTCTATTTCATTTAAGTTTTAAGTCAGGTTGTGTTTAACAATCAATGATATCTGATATTAATCTGATTCAGGGACATTTAAAGGCTATTGCAGCCGGATAATGATATTGACCGTAAAAAGTCACTCAGAAGAGACGTCTAAGCAAGACAAGCTTCTACAGTTTCGATATCGCTGTAGTAACTGCATCAAGCGTAAGTTGTGTAGTATTTTACATGCCTTTTCTAATTTTGTGTTAGAACCCGAACGAGTAGAAATCAGCATGGTTTAATGGTGGCTTTCTGTAAGTTTGGTTGTAACAAGCCTGTGGTCTCAGCCAATGTTGATTAGCAACACATTTCCAATCTGAATCCCGCTTATCTCCCAACTGATTACGCGCGAGGGGGTCATAAATATTCAAAGGGTTAATAATCACACAATGCTTTCATCTTGTTTTGTAAATTCCCTATTCTAAACTTAGTGTGGAAATCCTTCCCTATATTTGTGTGTGTATGTGTGTATGCGTACATGTGTGAATGTGATTATTGTGTATTTGTGTGTGTGTGTGTGTTTATGTCTGTGTGTGTGTATGTGTGTGTATGTGTGTGTGTTTGTGTGTTTGTGTGTGTGTGTGTTTCTTTGTGTTTGTGTGTTTGTGTGTATGTGTGTTTGTGTTTGTGTCTGTGTCTGTGTGTGTGTATGTGTATGTGCGTTTGTGTGTGTGATTAACATTCCGTGACTATCTGTATGCACCAAACTTCGTGACCCTTTGACAGCATCTTATCTTTATAAGGTAATCGTAGAAAAAAATATAAAAAATTACTGAGAATAAAACCATGCCTCGAGTTCGGAGAACCCAAACATTATAGAAAGAATCTTAAAAAGGGACGATAGCTTCAACTTGATCTGTAGGTTAAACTGTGTAAAATCTGATTATTAGATATAATAACTTCCCTTCAGTCAAGCATCTATAATTTCCACTATGTTCATCCCTTCCACTCCTATTAACTAATCAGTTAAGAGTTTAACCCTCAAACCACCGTATGGGGTCAAAACTGACCCCAGGCGTATATCAACATGTGCCATTTTGATATTTCGAGTCGAAAACAAAATTCCTTCTATGAGTTTGTTTGTATATATGTCATATAGCTTCTCACAAGTTTTTACCGAGATTGGCTCATCGTTGATTAAGTTATCCTAGAAAGTTTACGCATGGTCCAGTGGGGTCAAAACTGACCCCAGCAAAATCTGCACTCATATTCCCTATTGTTTGATACTTGTCATCTAGTAACATGTTTGATAAGGGTTATTATGATCATAGTTACAAAATATCATTTTGTAGAAACGTGAAAAGATAATTTTTTTAAATGAACGTAAAGATTACTGACGTTGCATCGTATTATGACGTCATTTATGTGATTTTATTGACGAAAACCAACAAATTTGGTATTTCCATATAATTCAAAGGTACACGATAAAACTTAAATAGAAATTATGTATGATAAATCATAATATATCCAAAAACGTTATTTGTAGATTGCAACAGGAACGACGTCAAAATGACGTCATAAAAATCATATTCATATCAAGTTACACAAGCGAAATCCGCCATCTTGGTTCCGCCATCTTGAATTATCTTAAATGCATTTTTTCATCATATAACCTAATAACACAATAAAAATGGACCAAAACGTTTATATTAAGATTGTTTCTGTTTGATTAAACATGGTAATGATGAAATTTTTTGGTTGAAATTAGCCGGTTATAGCTAATCTAATTATATCGCCCGCCATCGTAGATTTTGACCGATGACGTAATCAAATATGCATAAATTATGAATATTAAATCATAAAAGTGATTGTGAATTAAATTGGTTGGTATTGATGTAAGAAAATAAGTACAAAGACAGCCCTAGAATTACATTGTAAAATCCAAAATTAGCGACTTTTTTCCAAATATGGCTCTCAGAAACCGGTTGCCATAGCAACGTGAAAACATTGATTAGTTATTTCATTAAATTCATATTGTTGCCAACGAAATTTTAGCAAAGGTGACCAAGTTTGGTTGTTCTAGCGTAAGACATTCAGATGCTATATGACATCAAGTGTTGGCGCAGGCCTCAAAAGAGCCCGCTTGTCTGAATAGCGTTAGTTGCAAAAGACGATGTTCCCTATGTTTGCATAAATTATGATAATGAGCAGAAATTATTCACACCTAATCATGTCAAACTGTCCCTTATAGATTACTTAAACTATACATATATACAAACCACAAAAATAGTCACCAATAAAGCTATATTTGTAGAAAACATTGTGGGGTCAGTTTTGACCCCATACGGTAAGATTAGTCGTAAAAAAGCTACGGTGGTTTGAGGGTTAAAATATCTTCTGACATTGCTTTAAAGAGTAATGGAAAATTTTGTCAGCGATGACTAAACTTTTATCACATTGTAAGAAATGTTATGAATGTAGCTTTTATCTTGCGTTTGGGTAATGAACTGAGAAAGGTGTAGCTCCTCACCCTTTTCATAGAATGTACTGTATAAAGGTGTGTGTCTTGGCCTGCTACGGCGCATTGTGTGTGCTCGTATTCAGCCATGTATAATTGGCACCGATTATCTTATCAAACATCTGTATAGAATAGGTCAAAGGCAGATAAATTTTATCACGGTTCATATGCCATGTCGTGGCCATACTGATATTGTTATCGGGTTCCGTTGAACTATTATGCTGAAATCGTGGTTAGTAGTTCCTTTAACATGGATACTTAACTTTTTGTGTGGTGTCGTGTGGCGTACTGGTTAGAGCATTTGGCTGTCAGAAAAGGGGCTGTCACCAAGTTATAGGGTAGGAATTGAGGCAAACACAAAACATGAACTATGACACCGCCCCTCCCTCTCCTCTTGAACTAACTGGTTTGACGGCTTACTAATACGAGCCATTGTTGCAAAGGGACTCTGTCATTGTCAGATACCAAGTTGGGAGACGCTCTGTCTAGTCGGGGAAAGTTTTGATCTACCTGTAAAAACCTCACTCAGAAGAGACGTCTGAACAAGACAAGCTTCTACAGTTTTGATATCGCTGTGGTCACTGCATCAAGCGTGAGTTGTGTAGTATTTTTCATGCCTTTCTTAATTTATGTCAGACCTCCTACGAGCAAAAAACCAGCATGGTTTGATAGTGGCTTTCTGTAAGGTTGGTTTTAACAAGCTTGCGGTCTCAGAACGCCAGGGTTGGTTGGCGACACATTTCCAATTTGAAACCCGCTTTTTCCCCAACTGATTAGGCGCGAGGGTTATTTAAATATTCAAAGGTTTGATAATCTACCCATGCTTTAGATTATCTTGTTTTGTAAACTCCCTATTCTGATCTTAGTGTGGAAATCCTTCCCTATGTTTTGTGTGTGCGTGTGTGTGTGTGTGTGTGTGTGTGTGTGTGTGTGTGTGTGTGTGTGTATGTTTGTGCGTGTGTGACAAACATTTGGTAACTATCTGTATGCACCAACCTTCGTGGCCCTTGGACAGCAACCGATCCTTATATGGTGGTCCCAGCAAAAATTTCGTAATAAATTACTGAGAAAAATTACGCCAACCATCATTAAAAAAAATCTTACAAAGGGACGGGAGCTCCACTTCGATCGGTAGGTTGAACTAGATAAAATCTGCCTATTAGATACATGTATAATTATAGCTTCCCTTCAGTCAAGCATTCATAATTACAACTATGTTCAGCACATCCACTCCAGTTAACTAAAATAGTCAATAGTTTAAAACAGTTTCTACCACTTCTTTTCAGATTGACGGAAAAATTTGTCTGTCAAATTCCGTAGTGGTCATTCAACGCTCAATAAAATTGTATCACATTGTAAGAAATGTTATGAAGGTAGCTTTTATCTTAGAAATTGGGTAAGGAAGTGAGAAAGGTGCAGCTGCTCTCTCTAGTCAAGGAATGTACTGTATAAAGGTGTGTGTGTGTGTGTGTGTGTGTGTGTGTGTGTGTGTGTGTGTGTGTGTGTGTGTGTGTGTGTGTGTGTGTGTGTGTGTGTGTGTGTGTGCGTGTGTGTGTGTGTCTGCCTGTGTTTGTTTTTTATGTATACGGAGAAATTCTCAAACGCAGTTTTCGTTTTACCGGCCAAGACAAAAAATCTGTTAACTTTGTTTTTGCGAACTTATATAAAGGTCAGTTTCTTTAGACGCAAATGAAGACGTCCATCAATTCTACCGCTGCTTTTTAGGTAAATTCAAAATTGTCCTAGTGAGAAATTGAACAGGGAAAGTCACCCAGAGCATGCGGAGACCAACACATTGACCAAACATTCTTACCGGAGGAAGGGGGGCTACACCTTTTTCGGTTGGCTGCTCTTGAATAATACCTAACCATTGGATGCAAATATAACACTGTCACACAGGTATGCATGTCTTTCTTGTCGTACCCTCCCCCTCTTTTATTTAAGTACTTACAGAAGGGAGGGGGGCTGCACCTTGATCGGTTGGATGCTCTTGAATAATTGTTATCTATCCTATTTAAACACCACACTGCCTTCCATTTATGAATGCCAATTTTGCTCCCCCTCCCCCTGTTCTGAGATAAATTACTTTTTTTTTCTAAATCGGAAATTATTCTATTTCATTTAAGTTTTAAGTCAGATTGTGTTTAACAATCAATGATATCTGAAATTAATCTGAGTCAGGGACATTTAAAGGCTATCGCAGCTAGATAATGATATTGACCTTTTCGATGCAAATATCATACTGTCACACAGGTATGCATGCCTCTCCTACCGTCCCCTCCCTCTCTTTTGAGTAAAAGTACTTAATGAGGGGAGGGGGGCTGCACCTTGATCGGTTGGCTGATCTTGAATAATTGCCATTCATCTGATGTTAACACCACACTATCTTACAGGTATGAATGTCAATTTTGGACATTATTCTATTTCGTTTTATTTTAAAGTCAGATTGTTTTTAACAATCCGTGATATCTAAAATTACCTTGAGTCAGGGACCTCAAAGACTATTACGGCCGGATAATGGTTTGTTACATGACATGAAAACTTGATGTTCTGAGAGAAGTTCATGGAAGCATTTCAAGATATAATCACTCTCAATAATTAGTAAGAAAATTACTTTTCCATTAAGGCTGGCCTTGGGGGGTAATACAGTTGTTTGATAATTTTACCATAAGAAGGACACCGCCCTTCCCTCTTCTCTTAAACCAACTGGTTCGACAGCTTACTAATACGAGCCGTTGTTGTAAAGGGACTCTGTCATTATCAGATACCAAGCTGGGAGACGCTCTGTCTAGTCGGGGAAAGTTTTGATCTACCTGTAAAAACCTCACTCAGAAGAGACGTCTGAACAAGACAAGCTTCTACAGTTTTGATATCGCTGTAGTCACTGCATCAAGCGTGAGTTGTGTAGTATTTTTCATGCCTTTCTTAATTTATGTCAGACCCCCTACGAGCGAAAAATCAGCATGGTTTGATAGTGGCTTTCTGTAAGGTTGGTTTTAACAAGCTTGCGGTCGCAGAACGCCAGGGTTGGTTGGCGACATATTTCCAATTTGAAACCCGCTTTTTCCCCAACTGATTAGGCGCGAGGGGTTTTTAAATATTCAAAGGTTTGATAATCTACCCATTTCTAGATTATCTTGTTTCAGTGTAAACTCCCTATTCTGATCTTAGTGTGGAAATCCTTCCCTATGTTTTGTGTGTTTGTGTGTGTGTGTGTGTGTGTGTGTGTGTGTGTGTGTGTGTGTGTGTATGTTTGTGCGTGTGTGACAAACACTTGGTAACTATCTGTACGCACCAACCTTCGTGGCCCTTGGACAGCAACCGATCCTTCTATGGTTGTCCCAGCAAAATTTTCATAATAAATTACTGAGAAAAATTACGCCAACCATCATTAAAAAAATCTTACAAAGGGACGGGAGCTCCACTTCGATCGGTAGGTTGAACTAGATAAAATCTGCCTATTAGATACATATATAATTATAGCTTCCCTTCCCAAAGCATTCATAATTACAACTATGTTCAGCACATCCACTCCAGTTAACTAAAATAGTCAATAGTTTAAAACAGTTTCTACCACTTCTTTTCAGATTGACGGAAAAATTTGTCAGTCAAATTCCGTAGTGGTCAATCAACGCTCAATAAAATTTTATCACATTGTAAGAAATGTTATGAAGGGAGCTTTTATCTTAGAAATTGGGTAAGGAAGTGAGAAAGGTGCAGCTGCTCTCTCTATTCAAGGAATGTACTGTATAAAGGTGTGTGTGTGTGTGTGTTTGTTTGTGTGTGTGTGTGTGTGTCTGTGTGTGTGTGTGTGTGTGTGTGCGTGTGTGTGTGTGTGTGTGTGTGTGTGTGTGTCTGCCTGTGTTTGTTTTTTATGTAAACGGAGAAATTCTCAAACGCAGTTTTCGTTTTACCGGCCCAGACAGAAATTCTGTTAACTTTGTTTTTGCGAACTTATATAAAGGTCAGTTTTGTTTGACGCAAATGAAGACGTCCATTAATTCTACCGCTGCTTTTTAGGTAAATTGTCCTAGTGAGAAATTGAACAGGGAAAGTCACCCAGAGCATGCGGAGACCAACCCAATGACCAAACATTCTTACCGGAGGAAGGGTGGCTACACCTTTTTCGGTTGGCTGCTCTTGAATAATACCTACCCTTTCGATGCAAATGTCACACTGTCACACAGGTATGCATGCCTTTCTTGTTGTCCCCTCCCTCTCATTTGAGTTAAAGTAATTACAGAAGGGAAGGGGGCTACACCTTTTTCGGTTGGCTGCTCTTGAATAATACCTACCCATTCGATGCAAATATCACACTGTCACACAGGTATGCATGTCTTTCTTGTCGTACCCTCCCCCTCTTTTATTAAAGTACTTACAGAAGGGAGGGAGGCTGCACCTTGATCGGTTGGCTGCTCTTGAATAATTGTTATCTATCCGATTTAAACACCACACTGCCTTCCATTTATGAATGCCAATTTTGCTCCCCCTTCCCCTGTTCTGAGATAAATTACTTTTTTTTCTAAATCGGACATTATTCTATTTCATTTAAGTTTTAAGTCAGATTGTGTTTAACAATCAATGATATCTGAAATTAATCTGAGTCAGGGACATTTAAAGGCTATTGCAGCTAGATAATGATATTGACCTTTTCGATGCAAATATCATACTGTCACACAGGTATGCATGCCTCTCCTACCGTCCCCTCCCTCTCTTTTGAGTTAAAGTACTTAATGAGGGGAGGGGGGCTGCACCTTGATCGATTGGCTGATCTTGAATAATTGCCATTCATCCGATGTTAACACCACACTATCTTACAGGTATGAATGTCAATTTTGGACATTATTCTATTTCGCTTTATTTTAAAGTCAGATTGTTTTTAACAATTCGTGATATCTAAAATTACCCTGAGTCAGGGACCTCAAAGGCTATTACGGCCGGATAATGGTTTGTTACATGACATGAAAACTTGATGTTCTTAGAAAGGTCTATGGAATTATTTTCAGATATAATCACTCTCAAGAAAAATTACTTTTCCATGAAGGTTGGCCTTGGGGGTAATACAGTTGTATGATAATTTTACCATAAGAAGAACACCGCCCCTCCCTCTTTTCTTGAACCAACTGGTTTGACGGCTTACCAATACGAGCCATTGTTGTAAAGGGACTTTGTCATTATCAGATACCAAGCTGGGAGACGCTCTGTCTAGTCGGGGAAAGTTTTGAGCTACCTGTAAAAAAGTCACTCAGAAAAGACGTCTAAACAAGACAAGCTTCTACAGTTTCTATATCGCTGTAGTCACTGCATCAAGGGTAAGTTGTGTAGAATTTTTACATGCCTTTCTAATTTTATTTTAGACCCCGAACGAGTAGAAATCAGAAGGGTTTGATAGTGTCTTTCTGTAAGTTTGGTTTTAACAAGCCTGCGGTCTCAGTTCGCCAATGTTGATTAGCAACACATTTCCAATCTGAAACCCGCTTATTTCCCAACTTATTACGCGCGAGGGGGTCATAAATATTCAAAGGGTTAATAATCACACAATGCTTTCATCTTGTTTTGTAAATTCCCTATTCTAAACTTAGTGTGGAAATCCTTCCCTATATTTGTGTGTGTGCGTATGTGTGTATGCGTACATGTTTGAATGTGATTATTGTGTATTTGTGTGTGTGTGTGTTTGTGTATGTGTGTGTGTATGTGAGTGTATGTGTGTGTGTTTGTGTGTGTGTTTTTGTTTGTGTTTGTGTCTGTGTGTGTGTATGTGTATGTGTGTTTGTGTGTGTGTGTGATGAACATTCCGTGACTATCTGTATGCACCAATCTTCGTGGCCCTTTGACAGCATCTGATCTTTATAAGGTAATCGTAGAAAAAAATATAAAAATTACTGAGAATAAAATCATGCCTCGAGTTCGGAGAACCCAACCATTATAGAAAGAATCTTAAAAAGGGACGATAGCTTCAACTTGATCTGTAGGTTAAACTGTGTAAAATCTGATTATTAGATAAGATAACTTCCCTTCAGTCAAGCATCTATGATTGCCACTATGTTCATCCCTTCCACTCCTATTAACTAAATCAGTTAAGAGTTTAAAATATCTTCTGACATTGCTTTAAAGAGTAATGGAAAATTTTGTCAGCGATGACTAAACTTTTATCACATTGTAAGAAATGTTATGAATGTAGCTTTTATCTTGCGTTTGGGTAATGAACTGAGAAAGGTGTAGCTCCTCACCCTTTTCAAGAAATGTACTGTGCAAAGGTGTGTGTCTTGGCCTGTTACAGGGCATTGTGTTTGCGCGTATTCAGCCATGTACAATTGGCACCGATTATCTTGTCAAACATCTGTATAGAATAGGTCAAAGGCAGATAAATTTTATCACAGTTCATATGCCATGTCGTGGCCATACTGATATTGTTATCTGTTCCGTTGAACTATTATGCTGAAATCGTTGTTAGTAGTTTCTTAAACATGGATACTTAACTTTTTGTGTGGTGTCGTGTGGCGTACTGGTTAGAGCATTGGGCTGTCAGAAAAGGGGCTGTCACCAAGTTATAGGGTAGTAATTGAGGCAAACACAAAACATGAACTATGACACCGCCCTTCCTCTCCTCTTAACCAACTGGTTTGACGGCTTACTAATACGAACCATTGTTGCAAAGGGACTCTGTCATTTGTCAGATACCAAGCTGGGAGACGCTCTGTCTAGTCGGGGAAAGTTTTGATCTACCTGTAAAAACCTCACTCAGAAGAGACGTCTGAACAAGACAAGCTTCTACAGTTTTGATATCGCTGTAGTCACTGTATCAAGCGTGAGTTGTGTAGTATTTTTCATGCCTTTCTTAATTTATGTCAGACCCCCTACGAGCGAAAAATCAGCATGGTTTGATAGTGGCTTTCTGTAAGGTTGGTTTTAACAAGCTTGCGGTCGCAGAACGCCAGGGTTGGTTGGCGACACATTTCCAATTTGAAACCCGCTTTTTCCCCAACTGATTAGGCGCGAGGGGTTTTTAAATATTCAAAGGTTTGATAATCTACCCATGCTTTAGATTATCTTGTTTTGTAAACTCCCTATTCTGATCTTAGTGTGGAAATCCTTCCCTATGTTTTGTGTGTTTGTGTGTGTGTGTGTGTGTGTGTGTGTGTGTGTGTGTGTGTGTGTGTGTATGTTTGTGCGTGTGTGACAAACATTTGGTAACTATCTGTATGCACCAACCTTCGTGGCCCTTGGGCAGCAACCGATCCTTATATGGTGGTCCCAGCAAAAATTTCATAATAAATTACTGAGAAAAATTACGCCAACCATCATTTTTAAAAAAATCTTACAAAGGGACGGGAGCTCCACTTCGATCGGTAGGTTGAACTAGATAAAATCTGCCTATTAGATACATGTATAATTATAGCTTCACTTCAGTCAAGCATTCATAATTACAACTATGTTCAGCACATCCACTCCAGTTAACTAAAATAGTCAATAGTTTAAAACAGTTTCTACCACTTCTTTTCAGATTGACGGAAAAATTTGTCTGTCAAATTCCGTAGTGGTCAATCAACGCTCAATAAAATTGTATCACATTGTAAGAAATGTTATGAAGGTAGCTTTTATCTTAGAAATTGGGTAAGGAAGTGAGAAAGGTGCAGCTGCTCTCTCTAGTCAAGGAATGTACTGTATAAAGGTGTGTGTGTGTGTGTGTGTGTGTGTGTGTGTGTGTGTGTGTGTGTGTGTGTGTGTGTGCGTGCGTATGTGTGTGTGTGTGTGTGTGTCTGCCTGTGTTTGTTTTTTATGTATACGGCGAAATTCTCAAACGCAGTTTTCGTTTTACCGGCCCAGACAGAAATTCTGTTAACTTTGTTCTTGCGAACTTATATAAAGGTCAGTTTCGTTAGACGCAAATGAAGACGTCCATCAATTCTACCGCAGCTTTTTAGGTAAATTCAAAATTGTCCTAGTGAGAAATTGAACAGGGAAAGTCACCCAGAGCATGCGGAGACCAACCTATTGACCAAACATTCTTACCGGAGGAGGGGGGCTACACCTTTTTCGGTTGGCTGCTCTTGAATAATACCTACCCTTTCGATGCAAATATCACACTGTCACACAGGTATGCATGCCTTTCTTGCTGTCCCCTCCCTCTCATTTGAGTTAAAGTACTTACAGAAGGGAAGGGGGCTGCACCTTGTTCGGTTGGCTGCTCTTGAATAATACCTACCCATTCGATGCAAATATCACACTGTAACACAGGTATGCATGTCTTTCTTGTCGTACCCTCCCCCTCTTTTATTAAAGTACTTACAGAAGGGAGGGGGGCTGCACCTTGATCGGTTGGCTGCTCTTGAATAATTGTTATCTATCCGATGTAAACACCACACTGTCTTACAGGTATGAATGCATATTTTGCCTCCCCCTCCCCCTGTTCCGAGTTAAATTACTTTAAAGTTTAAACTAAAATTCGGACATTATTCTATTTCATTTAAGTTTCAAGTCAGATTGTCTTAAACAATCCGTGATATCTAAGATTAACCTGAGTCGGGGACCTCAACGGCTATTGCGGCCGGATAATGTTTTGTTCCATGACATGAAAACTTGATGTTCTGAGAGAGGTCCAAGGAAGCATGTTGAGATAAAATCACTCTCAAGAATTAGGTAGAAAAATTACCTTTCCATAATAGTATGCCTTGGGGGTAATACAGTTCTATAAGAATTTTACCATTAGAAGGACAACTACAACGTACCGATATTCTGGCATTTACAAGTAGTGTTGATGTCCGAACTTGCGACAAGCCCAAAACATGACCTTCGTCACTGCCCTTCCTCTATTTGGGGAAATAACAGGTTGAACGACTTGCCTACGTTAGTTATTGTTCAATCTAAGCTCTATAATTGGCATACACGTAGGGGCTACGAATACAGGCGGTTTCACTAGTCTGGCTTTAATTTTGACCTTTGCCTACCGTGCTGAGAACACGTGTTTTTACAAGGCACGCTTTTACTGTTTGGATATGGCCTGTAGTGAATGATACAAGAGTGAGTTGGATAATTTTCACCCAGTTCTCGTTTCATTTCAGACCCTGGACGAATAAAATGTCTAACGTTTAGACGTTCAGGCTGGTGTGTGTGTGTGTTTGTGTGTATGTGTGTGTGTGTGTGTGTGTGTGTGTGTGTGTGTGTGTGTGTGTGTGTGTGTGTGTGTGCGTGTGTTTGACGTAAATCTTCTGGCGCAATGTTTGTATTTTCAAAACAGTTGCAGTTAAAAATTCTGCTAAGGGCCTTTGTTTGAAAAAAACGAGACCTGTGGTCAGTCCAATCTGAGTGAAACAGTTTTGTCGTTGACCAGCATTTCCTCTCAAGCAGCTTTGAAGGCTTCTTCATACCTCCTTCCAAGTGATGATCTTCTTATTTAGTCAAATTCTAATCATCTCCACGTCCTATTGTTCATTGCGTTCGTTTTCAGTGCCATTACTGTCAATGTCGTCACTTTCCTATTGTAGAAGTAGTCCGGAGGAGATAACTTTGTTTGTTTTTTGTCCAGGATAAAAGGAATCAAACATGAAGGTTGTTGGTGTCATCGTGCTTGGATGTGTGGCACTCCTTTTTTCTTCTAGTTCAGGTCAGCTTCAAACATTTTAAACTATCTATTCTCTGTCAAAACTAAACATACATGTGTTCATTAACTCTCAAACACCCGAACCTATTTTTAATTGCCTGAGCGGGGTCAAAAATGACCCAAAAATGTTTTGTTTACTAAAATCTCCATTTTTACTTTTTTCGCTGATTGTTATCCATACATTGCTTCATCAATGTAAGAGGAATGTTTTGGCATCTTTAGATATGAATAAATCCCGTTCATTATCATTATTTATGCAAAAAGAGCAGAAGGACCACTTCTTGAACTATTCCTGTTTATACCGGTATGGGAGTTTTCAGATCCAAGCCAAATTTCATGTTGCATCACTAATGAACGGCTTACGCGAGAGCCACCAAACTTGGTGGCTTTTCATAAATTGTCCTTAACAAAAATTTCAAATGGAAAAAGTGAGTTCATCGTTTTCCGAGTTGCCATGGCAACGGGTTTTTGACAGGCATATTTGACAAAATCTGCTAATTTTAGTTCAAACAATGACGTTTCGAGGCTTTGTTTGTACGCCAAATATATTTTCTTACTTTGTTATGATCTTATGTAATACAATGAAACTTTTAGGATTCAACATTGATATTTTATGCTGATTTGATGACGTCATCCATCAATATCCAAGATGGCGGATAGAATCCCATAAAATTACGTCATCATGACGTCATATTACGTCAATATGACATGAAATTTGTCATGGTAATACTAATTCACATGTGCATCATCCTCTAAAAATTTGGTGGTCATACCATAAGTAGTTCAGGAGTTACAGAGGGCAGGTCTCAAAAACAGCACATTATTTTTGCTGGGGTCAAAAATGAACCCAGCGGACTCATCACAGACTTCCCTGTATAACGTCAACAGTATTGTGCCCATCTCCCTAGAAAATTATGAGAGGTCAGAAAAGATGTCTACTGACAAAGTCACGGAATTTTTTCAGATCAAACATGTTCAGATAGCACGTCAAAATCCACGCCTGGGGTCAAAAATGACCCCACTCGGGTGTTTGAGGGTTAAGTTAAATCAAATATTTTTCTTGTACAATTAAAGAATGTATGTAACGTATACGTAAAGGGTATATAACAAAGGGTATATAACAATATATGAAAGAATGAACAATCTCAGCCTGAACAGGAAAGCAGTCCTACGTTTTTAACTTTTCAGCACTTGGGTTAGTTCATAGTGTTCAGTGAACATCTCTTGGACTTCAAACATTCAAGATTCTAGATGAAGCAACTTGGTAATATTTATCATTAGTTCTTTTTTTCATTAAGTGTTCGTATCTTCCCTTGCTGATCAGCTTCCAAGGTAATTAATGCTGTACAAGACTAACGTTAACAATTTTTACATTTCCCATCAATTTTGATGCAATACCATAATGATCACGAATTATGTTTTTGAAGAAAAATTCTCAACTGTTTCAAATTACTCTATAATTCTATTTTTACTCTATCATCCACACATTCCATTCATCATCACTTTATAACAGGAAACTGAGCTCAAGAACTTGAAGGTTTTCAATACATTAAACTTATTGTCGTTATCATGTTTCAGCTGTCGACAGTGACCAAAAGCAGGCGGAAGTGGTCGACAAACTCGAGAAGAGTATTCTCCAGATTTTACTGGAAGGTAACCAAAATTTCCAATAATAAAAAGGTCTATGGCTTTCGGCATCGTTTTGCACGGATCACGGGTTATTAACAGAAATCAAGTTCATTCAACGAACACTGGATTCTTGGACATTGTTAAGGTTGTATCAAATTAACGTCCGCTGCATACGAAATCTTAACGGACCGACATATTTGGAAACTATATAGCAAATGATACGTATTCTCATCGATGCAAGTGTAATTTATTCTAACTACTTAACTGAAGGATGAAAGACATATCAGAACATAATTGGAAAATCAATTAACGCTTATTTTTGTCTATTCTTAAAAGTGTGCTCCTTACATTGAACCTATTCTGCTTCTGCCGATTTTTGTTGTTGTTGTCATTGTCACAAGCATCTCCCACAAATCTGACTTTTACCTTGTTTCGAGGAAAGAGTTGCAAAATAGCTTAATGCATAAAAAGTTTAATGCAAGGTGTGCATGCTGAAATCTAGTATAATAGTAAAGACTAGTAAACAGCTGAGAAGTGGCAAACTTGCGATAAACACTTTACTTTTCTATGAACCTTAATTTAGATATTAGACTAATCACATGTCTGTTACATATAGTTGGTGACAAGGAGCAAAAGGACCGTTCTGAGGAGGGGGATGTCAACTGTAATTATCTCATTTTTTATCACTTCGCATCCCTAGCTTGTACGGTAAGGGAAATATGAATTTTAGACATAAAATACGTAAATGAGGTGCTCAATTTTATAACACGCATTCCCTTATATTCATATTTCCTAAAGCTACCTACATTCACTCGTTCACTCACTCACTCACTCACTCACTCACTCACTCACTCACTCACTCACTCACTCACTCACTCACTCACTCACTCACTCACTCACTTACTCATTCAGCCACAAGGGCAGCATAGCGTTAAGCAAGAGTTCTCTACTGCTTTACCGTAATATGAATATGAAGTTCCTGCTTAAGATATGCAAATTGATCGTCATTATCAAAGCACAAATTCAGTTGTATTCACCTTTCCCTAAGATACACTTTCAATATGACATCCCTAGCATTTACCGTAAGGAAAATATTAGTTTCTGCATAGATTGTGCAAATGAGGTCCACATCAGTATAACACACATTCCGTTGTATTCACCTGTCCGTTATTAAAGATGGGCTTATCAATGTTGACAATTTGCCAACCATCTTCAGTCGCAAGTTAGTAATGGATCATCTGGACTGAGATTCTATTATCTTCTTTAATGACAATGTATTCTAAGACTTCTTTCATTTCGTTTGGTCGTCCTTCATTTTCATATCATTGTTTATCGTTTATACAATCCAACATAATTAAGTGCATTTTCTATGCTTTTTCAGATTCTGCCTGCGACTGGTACGGTACAGCTCCGTTCTGCGATGGCTCCTGCCCCAACGTTCGGAAAGCTGCCGTGGAATGGAGCAAGTGCGGGGACGGAAGATGCTGCTGGACAGGCCAAAAAGTTAAGTGCTGTGCAACGTGGGAAAGCGGAGGTCCTTTATAAGGGAAAACAGCAGTCTCATTTGTCGACAATCAGGCGTAGCACCAGCATGTTTTTGAGGGGCGGGGGGGGGGGGGTTGGGGGGTAGGGCTGTTGATGCAGATATAGAGTGATATATTAATCATAAAGATGTAATTAAACTGAAAAGTTCTGAAATGATTCAACTCACTATTTCTTTCTATCAGCCACCTTATATCTGCACGATTGCCTGTCCTCAATCGCTGTGTTGTTCGAGGCGTTTGCAAATTATAGTTCATCACCTTCAATTACCTTTGATATAGTTTGATACAGCTTTTTATTACCGCGTATTCAGATAAAGGCACAAAATGCCCTTTTAATGGCAGATTGTTTCCCTTAATGATTACAACAAGACTGCCATAGGATTTGACGATGTGCAAATAGAATATATGCTGTTTAGTATCATTTATTTAGCCAATGGCACACAATGTCCTTCTAATGACAGATTGGTTCCCTTAATGTTTACAACAAGTCTGACATAGGAGTTGACGATGTGCTAATATGTTATAGTTTTATCGCTTTGTATAACCAATTGCTTTGTATAATCTACAAACAAGAACCTCATGTCTTTGAAACAGAATCATCGTGTATCTTAAAGACAAGTTGTTACTCCACCACAGCTGTCTTAAAACATTTGTGAAATCTGTATCAAAGCATAGATGCTTTTTTGTGGCAATTTGACTAAGTTTCAGCAAGTATATATTATCCATAGGTAACGTTAAGTGAGAGTTAAACCCCGGTCTGTACGATTGAAAGCCTAACAACACAAAAGTAAAGAATGTAAAGTTTGTAGTACAAACTTTGTACCATCTAAAGACCTAAGGTAAAGCATATTATCTGGTTCTTACCTTAGAGTTAAGACCTGTATAGAATACTTGATGAACTATGTTTTAATACAGGTAACATAAAAAGACACCGCATTGTTTTTCTTTTGTTGCTGGTAAAACTTTCATCTGTACATCAATGATGTCAGAAGATTTGTAAGATCATATTTTTCCAAGATGAATGGATGATGATTATGTTGAAGAACTTGTAATGCGTAAAGAACTTGAGATATAGAATCTATGCTAACTGATCAAATGAGTTCATTATGATACAATCATCTATAGGTTTTAACGAGCAACGCACTAAGTTGGGAAAATGTGATTATAGTAGCGATCATGCGAAGGAAAAACCTCTAAAGCAGTTAATTTCTGGTTGAGTTACATCTGGTTAGTTCCAATGTCAAGAAGAAAAAACAATTGAAACTACTGTTAATATAAAGTCTCTAAATTTAAGCAGGTACCAACACTGCTATATCTGCTGTCTGTCATTGTGACTGGCGATGTTAAGGAAGTTAAACATTTATTCTTGTTCTTTTTCATTTATTCTAATAAAGCTTGAATAGTTGCAATTGAATAGCATCTGTGTTTTTTAAAGTTGTTTGCCAGTGTAACAGCGTGTATGTGTGCTTATATTAGCATGAGACATATAAAGGTCTAAACGGCGCATGGCTACTAAATATACAGGAAAAGTCATAACCAACCAAAAAGGCTGTCTCAGTAGTTATGGAAGGATTGGAGGCCGACAACATTCTCACCGATGCCTCAATTATGTAACATTATATTTTGTTCTCATAATATAAACGGTTTTGTGCAGCAATGTTTACTAGAACTGCCATTGTTTTGCTTCAGCGGACGACAAAGAGGGAAGCACTTTGCTCAGACAGCACCGACTGTTTCATAAAGGGCGATAAACTATATTTTCCGAACGTCGCGTCGTGTGGCGTAATGGATAGAACATCCGACTGTCAAACAAGGGGACCCGAGTTCGAACCCGGCCTGCCCCCAGACATGTCTGAACATGCGCCCCGACGTTGTGCCCTTGGGAAAGGCACTTAACACGACTTTCCACACTCAAGTGTAAATGAGTACCTAGCTCATCTAGGGTTAGGCACGTTATATGGAGGTCCCGTGTTTTGGGAGAGCGACACCTTGAGCACGTCAAAGAACCCACCACGCCTTTCGAAAAAGAGTAGGGGCATGCCCCGATGTGCGATGGTCCAAACCTTATAGTCTGGTCTGGATTGACATATTGAAAAGGTAATAGTTTACCTGTTATGTCAATCCTTCCACAAATGTGGTAAATCTGAATAAATGAATAAATGTGAGTCTGTTTTTAGCAATGTCGCTATTTGGTAGCGCATTTCACAAAAGATGATAAATGCCACAAAAAAACGAAAAACAAACGTTGACATTTGTCAATATACGTTTTTGTGTGTGACAGCGTTAGGAACAACTTCGAGTAGTTATGCTTGTTTGAGTAATCATCATACGTGTTGCTGCTTGAGTATGAGTGTACCAGTGTTCATGTGGTAATAAAAAGTGTAAAGCACTTAGGAAAGGTCGTTTGCTTGTGCGTAAACAACTGGACAGATGAAAGAAAGAAACTCACTGGCACACACACAAAAAACATTCGTGGTTCGTAAATTTTATATCAACTGCTGTAGCAATAGCCTCCATCTTCATGGATCGAAAGCGTCACCTAGCAATGTTAACTATAATTGCAGTTGTTCACAGGAAATGTTGCAATTTTGAAAGTGAGAGTTACAGGTAAGGGTTTTGGCTATTTTCTTTTGAAAGATTTCACCCATGTTTGGAGTGTCCAGCACACTCTAGAATAAGTTCAGTTTGGAACGGATTTGTTTTAGTACACTATCGTTTGTCCCCTGCGGTATTCATTTCGGAACTAACTCATGAAACCACACTCCCTTAGGGCCTTTTTGCTGCTTCGTATAGATCAGTGTCTTATATCAAAGTCGTTTTATACCCTTCATAGCCGGCTTTCTGGGCTTTTTTTGTTGCTTTTATTGATAACTTATTTTTGTACTGGGCCGTTTGTGCGGCCAGCCCGTAACCATTAGGCGCACTGGGAAAATGCTAATTGGGACTTAATTTGCATTACTAATAAGGAAAATCTACATTTGCAGTGTTTAACATTTTAACACTCAAATACATGTAACATATTTTTTCTCTGTTGTCCTTTTAACGGCCACAAGTGGTTGTGTTTTTTCGACGCAGGCTTATTTCGTCAACTTATTAACCTTATAAGCAATGTGTCTGGCAATGATAAACTGCATCTTGGACTCAGATGATCGCCGTCGATACGTACCCTCTTTCTTTAATTTCAAATAATAGCTACTCAATCAAACTTTCAACATCGAAGACTCAGGGCGCTTCTAGCTCTGGATTACTGATAAACATGTCCGCCAAATAGACATAGAAGTCAAAGCATGCACTCCAGTCCCTGTACTTATATCATATATAATCGGTTCAGTAATCGGTTTAGTGTCATGTTTCCACCAAAAAGGCAAGATTTTCAAAATCCGGGACTGAATGCGAAATTGCGAATTTTGTTTCATCCCGAAGTAAAAAAAAATAAAAAAAATAAAAATAATCTAGGATGGGGCTTTAGACCATTCTATGTTATCTTATTGAGTGTCTTAATCCTGTACTTTAAATACATTGTGCTTTTGTTTGCGTGTCCATGTTTGTGTGTGTGTGTGTGTGTGTGTGTGTGTGTGTGTGTGTGTGTGTGTGTGTGTGTGTGTGTGTGAGTGTTTGTGTGGTTGTGTGTGTGTAAGGCATACGGCATACTGCTCGAGATAAGCAAGCACAATTTTGTGCACAATTTTAAGGCATTTTAATTACACCAAAACACGAATCCTGACAGTGCCGAGATCCGACTATTAAACAAACATTCTTACAGAAGAGCGCATTAAAGGGGAAGACCTAGAAACCCCTCCCTGTCAAAATATACCCTGCTACGAGACAGGAAGGACATATGTTGACCTATCTAGCTATAACGTGCCACTACAAAGACTGAATGTACAAAGGAACGAAGGAATAGTCTATGGGATTTTAAGAGGAGGTCTGGAAAATAAGAATCGTAGGTCACCCTTCATAAATTCAGACCAGTACCATAAAATGATCGATTTTTTTGTTTGATTCACGATCATATCTATAAAAACTAGAGTTCCACGAACACATTATCTTCGCCAAATAATCAAGGCGCATTGTGGAGAGTGATTAATATTTACATGCTTATCACCCCCTGCAAACTTGATCATACACCATACCGTTTGAAAGTTATGATGGGGGGGGGATGAGTCCAGTCTAGATAGGGATAAAAATCATTTGGTGGTACAGGACTAGTATATGTGTATAGTGTGCTGATATATGATATAACTAGTCATCAAACAAATTGAAAGTTATAATTAAATGGTACAGTCAAAATATATGAATAGAATAAATCTTTATTCCATATCATACACAATTTGCAAGACATAGTACATGTTACTTTTCCATACGGTGCTAGGTAATACCTAGCAGTGGTGCAGTTTTGGTGCAGTGTACTCTCTGAGCAGAGGAGTGGGTCCGGCTGGTTATCACATGTTTTTAGGTGTTTTGTAAGGCTTTCTATTTTGTTCCCTTTCCGTTATGTCTCAACCCGTGTGTTGGACAAAAAATGCCGAAACTGAACACTTTAAAAACCAACCGGACCCACACATCTGCTTGAATTGTGGTGAGACTGCCCCATTTGTTTATTTATGTACCCCATCTGTTTATTTATGCTTCTAGGCAAGGCCTTCTGCTGGCCCGTTTCGGGAACCCTGTCACGTGCCCCATTATGGAATGTAATGGATTTACAATTATCCTTACTAATTATGCAGATTAGCCCCTGTTTTCTATAATTAGACATCGATGGTGCAAAGCACCATCTGGGCTCTCTACATACAAAACTTCACGACAATCTCTTCACCCCTTCTCAAGTAATACGTGTCCGAATGTCAAAACAAAAACACACACTGCAGTTCTGAACAAGCCGCTAGGGGGCCCAAACTTACAGAATTTACTTCTTGTGGCATGAACTATCTACCACACAAATATCATGACCATAGCACTTTCAGAAAATATGCCAGTAAATTTTGAAGCTCCGCTGCAGAACCTTAGGTACTCGCTAGAAGGCCGATTATCGAACTTGACCTTCCTTTCCGTAAACCCTACCCATCCACTAAATATCATACAGATCCATCCACAGCTTCTTGAGTTATGTTGTCCACAAGAAAATACACATCCACACAAAGCCCGCTGCAGTACCGACGAAAAATGCCAGGAAAACCATTTTTGAACTTGATGTCTGTTTCTACAACATCTACACACCTGCAAAAAATCATGAAGATCCATCAACGTTTCCGTCACTTTTTTTGCCTACATACAAACGCACGAAAATCAAAAGTCCGCTGCAGTACTGTTGAAAAACGCATGGTAAACCATTTTTAAACTTGACCTTCCTTTGCACAACCACTACATACCTACCAAAAGTCATAAAGATTCATCAAAGGTTTCTTGAGTTATGCTCTTGACATACATACAGACCCACCAAACAGCTGGCTCAACCGAAAACATAATCTACCCCGAGTACTATAGTACTCGGCGAAGATAATAATTGAAAGACAAAGCTTGACAAATTTTGCTTTTCTTTTTTACCTGCGCCTGTGATGCTTTTGGTTAGGCTCAACTGGTGGAGGGGGCGTACTTAATGGTTCACAGAGTTCGGCAAAATGAGGAATATGTTTGCCAATGTCGAGAGGGATGTAGGTTAAAAGGCTGTAAATGGGGTTTTCACTTACAATATTTGAATAATGTAAGTAATTACTCTGTATAATCAAGCGGCGTCACCCCATGAAACAACAAAAATTACGATACAAATACAATTAACCAAGGGGTCAGAATTATGTCTCTTTCTTCCCCTTAATTATGTAAGCAAATGTCTTATTTTGAGGGAGAAATCATAATGATAATAATAATATCAACTTTATTGCAAGTTCATGCCCGAAGGCTAATTGCAGACAAACAAGTACATGAAAATATAGAAATCAAAAATAGTTATCTAGACTACTGTGAAAGTTCTAAGTTAACTAACTTAAAGGTTAACTATGGTTGTGGTTGGGTTTGACTTCTTTTTTGAAGGCAGTGGAAATTGAAGAGACCCACGTTTTGTATCGTAAGTGGGTTTGTTGATTTTAGTAGTGATATGGATTTTTGTAAGCTATTCAAATAGTGAAAGCTAGGGGAATTAACGGAAGCTGTTATAATGATATCCTTTATTGTACATTCATGCCCTATCACGGGCTAAGTACAGGCAACCAGATACAAAATACATGGTTACGTTCATATAATATATGTTGCTCTATCCCATATGATTGTGTTTAATCAAACTCATTTGTATGCACTTATTCGTTTGTATGTATGTATGTATGTATGTATGTAGTAGACCTTACGAAAGTCGCTGTGCTTAATTTTGTTGTGTCAATAAAGATCTCATTTATTTATATTGACGCTGACAGAATTTCTAATACTAATCTATAACAGTGGTTCTAAAACCACTCTACTCTACTATCATATCTGTATGGAACTACAGGCAGATATTTTTGGAGAAAAAGATCAAAGAGTGCTGCCATTTCCCATAAACGACGTGTCGCCATATTTTTTCAAACAACACTACTAACAATTACTCATATTTCACGATTCCACCACCATTTTTGAAAAAAATGACTCTATGGCAGCTAATCAACGCGAAAATAAGGCTACGATATGCTCGGAAATTAGAGAAAAGTTATCTCAAACATGGATGCATGTATTCCATGACCAACGTATGTCCATCGTAGAGAGTGCTGTTGTAGACATCTTCATACGGCAATAATGGCAAATATCGACGTCTTGCCATATTCTGGAATATCTACCCTTCGATATTTGTAATCATCCACGGGCATATGTAAGACATGAGGATGTTCAATTCGTTGTCTACTACATGCACATTAGGATGTAGGTCCTGAGCATACCACTGGCTCACGGTCATATCCCACACGTCCAAGATGGCGACGTTCAAATCTCCCAGAATGCCCCTCATTTCCTGGTTCAACTGGTCTGCCAGCCAGTCTGACGCCTGTATGACTTCCCTGTAGTGGCGATGGTGCCGTGTGTTGCACGTCTTCACGATTACTGTGGTTTCCGGATATTTCTTGTGAAGCTCCTTTATCGCGGACCTTACTTCGTGCATGCGGGAGCGGTAGACATGTGTGGGTTCGGCTGTGAAGTGTGCGCACAAACTCAACACAAGCACCACATTTGCACCACCTACCATCTTCTTGATGTCTACAGAAACACCGGCCTCACTCAAGTTTCTAAATGGCGACCATGGACCTTGGATAGGAGCAGTGTGGAAGATGAATGTGGCCTGAATTCTACTTTTGTAGTTAGCGTAGTGTCTAAAATATAATCTGGCTCGTTTATCTCCTCCTTCCTGAAATACTTTTAATCCTCCTAGGCGATCAATCCATTGCCGACAAGTAGAGTCACCTCTGAAGTGAATTTTATGGTTAGCTAAACATTTAGCGATATCAAGGGGGCTGAATTGTCGAACTTGACAAGAAAGTGAATGCCATGTGTTTCGGAACCAGAACCCCCGAGATCCTGAATGCGGCACACCTGGTTGACAAAACGGTAGAGGTCGGGTCACAGTTGCGTTTTCTGTTGGAAAAAAATGAACAATAGAAATAACGTCAGCCTTTCCATATATTTTTTTTTCTTTGGCGCAAACAGTATGTTTCTCATTTCTGTTATTTCGAATCGTCTTCTTTTAGTTTGAAATTGACTTTGTCATTCTACGAGATTGGTGTCCGTTTTCCTTTTTTGTTGCAATTTACGGCATATACTTGTACTTGTACTCTCTTCTGCTGATTTCTTTATGTATCGGTTGTATTGCTAAAAACAATAATCAAATTGTGAAAAAATGGAAAAGCTCACCGTCAACGTTGAAGACTTCTATTGCTCCTTTCGTAACAGGGGGTAAATTGCTCCGAAAGAAAGGGCTGTGGAGATCAATAGATTCAAAACATCTGAGATGTACATTGTGTCATAGTGGTAAATGTAAATGGTAAGGTAGAGATATCGATTTGACTAATTCATCGATTCTACCAATAGAGATCGCGGTCGAACTCTCTGCTGGTATTGCAACACTTAATCGTGATCTCTACACTCTGTAAGAATCGGCGATTCCGGTAGTTTTTTTTTTTCTAAATTTTATAGTTCAGGGGAATCAATTTGGACGGAGACACAAATGGTCATATCTACTAGTCTAGTGGTCGATACAGGATAGATCACGTTGAAAGTCTCTACTGACTACAATCGTAATATGTGCCTGTAGCAATGCAGATTCCGCGAGATGGAAAATCCTTATTCAACAGATCCGGGCCTTAGAAATAATAAAACCCAAAATGCTTTGTGAACGGTTGCAAGTCATAATAAAAAGATAAAATTGATGATGGAATAATAAATTTCTTTGTCTACAGAGTCTACCGTTCGACAACCGCCTGTCATCTTCTTCAGGGCAATTTTGACTTGTTCACTTTACATTGCAGTCACTCACGTTAAGTATTGTCACATACATAGATATCGTTTAGCAGGTCTAGTTGTGGACAATAATGAGGAGTATATAGACTTCGTCATGTTTGTTACCGAATTTTTAAGAAATAACAGACAATGTTCTCGCTATGTTGCGTAGCAATGTCTATGAATGTGACAATGGCTGTATACTTTAGGTTTGGGACCGCATATTTAGATAGATAAGGACATAGGGATACTATCTACATCTACGCAATACTCAGCAAAGCCCCGCGAGGGACATAACGCCAAGGGGTGAAATGTCAGGGTCACGCACAGCTGCGGAGGGTGGTGGTGGTGATGGTGGTGAAAACGAAAAATCCGAAGAAAAAAAGATAAACATAACTGGTGCAACAATAAATGCATAAATATGTGTTTAAGAAGTGGTGCTATGTACAAGTTGCCGCACTGATGTATACTGATCTTGGTCAGATAGAATGAAGTGATAAACTAAACAATCAACTGCAAAAAGCCTCAAATGTGATGTTATGTCCTTATTGATGTCACTAATATAGATAAGAAATAACAAGGGCCCTAGGACAGTACCCGGCGGGACTCCTGACTTGACCTTAACGGGGTTGGATTTCTTTCCGTCGACCACTACTTGTTGGTGCCGGTCCAACAGCCAGTTCTTTACCCAGACCATAGTTTCCCCCCTTATTCCGTAGTACTCTAGTTTGTGAATGAGCCTGTTGGTTGGTACACTGTCAAATGCTTTTGAAAAATCCCAGGTCGAACCATGAGGCTAAGTCGTGCAAGGTCATTATCAGCTGGTGCTCACAAAAATGCTTGGCCCTGAATCCATGTTGAGTGGGGAGTAGAATGTGGTGGGTTTTTAAATGTTTTATAGTGGCCGAGAATAAAATGTGTTCTAGCAGTTTACAGCAAACGCAGGTGAGGGAGACAGGCCGGTAATTTGACGGGGCACTCCTATCCCCCTTTTTTGAATATGGGGTTGATAAAGGCGTTCCTCCAGTCCGCCGGGACTTGTCCACTCTCCAATGATTGATTGAAGATGATGTGTAGAATGGGGCTGATGTCAGCCGCGTAGTCCCTTAGGATCCTACAGGGCACCAAATCAGGGCCGGAGGCTTTAGCAGGGCTGATACCTTGCAGGAGTTTTTGTACTCCTGCTAGTGTGACCTCTACTCGGGGCGTGTACATGTCCGGGTAGGGACTAGTTCCCAGGTCTGGTACAGTGGTGAGGTCCTCAACTGTGAAGACGGAATCATGCTGCCTGCTGAGGATTTCTGCCTTCCCCTGCCCATCAACAACAAGTTCGCCATGGTCCTACAGGGGGGCCACCCCAGAGGCAGTCTGCTTCCTGCTCTTCACGTACTGCCAAAACTTCTTGGGGTTCTCTAGCGCCTCGTCAAGAATTTCCTTAAGGTAGTCATTGTGTGCCCTTTTAAGTTTTTGTTTGGATAGTCTACGTATGGTTTTAAAATTCCACCAGTCCTGTTGTATTTTTAATCAATCTGTCTACCAAAAATGAAGCCTAAAAATACTGAAAATGTGAGAAAAATTTGAGAATATTTACGGAGCCCCAAACCACCACCACCACCGCCTCGGGCCGTGACCTCTGACTTTATTATGGCATACCTTTCAAAAAGCTTGCGCTCCTCTTGAGAAGTCATAAGTTTAGCCACGGTGTCCAAAGAGGATTTACACTTCGTGATTTTGTCACAGGATGTCTTCTTCGGTTTTTCACAGAACCAAGTTCGGCTCGTGTTCAACGCGGAAAAGTCGCACTGACTTGATAACGAGATAAATTGGTTTGCGAGAAGCGTACATTTCATCTCAACGTCTCGACGTCGTTTTCCTTTGAAGGCACATGTCCACCTCCTCTTGTTTGGAATCTCTCTGAGTTCCCTCAGAAGTTGTACCGCTTCGCTAGGGTGGATGAGTTGAACTTCAGGCGTCACCCTCCCAGGGAAACTGAGAAGAAAACTGACGGTGTACCGACCATTTCCGTGGTCCCGCACCCTACCCGTTGTACTGGCCTTTTGCTTCTTGTCGCGTAAAACTGCTCTAAGGTAGTCACCGCCATACACCTTACGTCGTTTGTTGCCGTCCCTTGCTATAACTTCAAGGACAAGAGTGTCCCCAACGTGATACGTAGGTTTTGAGTTGATGATTTTGACAGAGGTGTGCTTCGGATCAGTAACCCAGTCGAGGTTAATGCTCTGATTCGAAGTGCGCCATGTTCCTAGTGACGTCACAGTGATAACCTGTGAAGAAGAAATTAAAGCAAGTTGCTTTCGCTTAGGTTACCACCGGGACGGTATAAACAAACCGCATTGCCCTATTCAAAAGCGGTCGTGAAAATGTACAAAATTGATAACATTTTTTTTTGCTTTAAGTTATTTGTAGATACAACAACAATAACAATTATAAAAGCTAGTATACTTATCAAATGTTTAATCTTGAATATAGATATCGTCCAAAAACATGTATCACTCAGCGAGCAATAATGGCTATGAAAATTATTACCTTTGCCTTTAGTTTTGGCGCAGAAAAATGTAAGTGACGAGAAGATAAGACCCATCCTGAGCTTCTGACCTAGTAAACAAACAACAGACAGACAAACAACAGTCTTTGTATGCGATGACCACAACTATAATTCAACTACCTCGCACCCTTGACGATTGTACATTTCTAAGTAACAATAAAAAGTAAGCATTTAGTAGCAAAATCTATGTATATCATTCTTGTCTTAGAAATCAGTTAGCCATAAACAGTCATCTGAGGATTGTAATAGGTCTGGTATGGTATGAATACGTGCTGCTCATCTATATGGTATTGTAGCTTTTAAAAATATATCGTTATATTTATCCTGTACTATATTGCTGATGTTGTATTTACCGGTTGCCCTCTTTATAATCGACCAATCAATCAGTCAATCAGCCAATCAATCAATCAATCAATCAACCAATCAACCGATAAATCAACCGCATGAATCAGGGCAGATGCATGGCGGCTGCAGACATCTCCCTCCAGGATGTTCTTACACATGATGTTCATCTCCCTTATAACATTTGTGATAATTTCAAACAATACTATAAGACAGGTAATATAGGTCACCAACCATAAGAGTTGTCAGAAATTCCGCTCCTGTCGTTAGAATAACAGACCCAATCAGCACACGCTTCAGCACCTGCCACCACGTGAGGTTCGCCATTTGCGCATTAGACGTTCCCCTCATGTTGAAGAGTAAAAAACATTTATGAAAAAGTATAAAATTAGCTACAATGTCGGTTATGATAAGTTTTAACCTGAGTACCAGCCTCCGTAGTGACCGCTGGCTCAAAGTTTACTGTTATGCAAAGTTTTAACCTGAGTACCAGCCTCCGTAGTGACCGCTAGCTCAAAGTTTACTACGGAGGCTGGTACTCAGGTTAAAACTTTGCATAACCGACATTGTGATAATTGGGTCTTACCCAAAATTGTAGCCTTGTTCACGGAATGGACTCTCGAAATAGACACGTTTGAGACACGTGACTGCCCAAAAGGGTCGTAATTGAAATTTGAGTCAATTTTTTACAATGTTGATTTTGATTATAGATTAAAACATCGGCACTATAGATATAAGACATCATGGCGTCCGGAGAAGAAAGGGCGCGACCACTTAACGTTGGTTAACATAAATTCGCGGGGTATTTAAATTCGCCATTTTTAAGAAACGGTGGATTTTAGGGATATGTGCTAGATGCAAAATCAGTTATAACGCGAGATCAGAGGTCATCGATCTGGGCAGCACTTAGATTTTTTAGTCCTCCAGGTATTTTTTTTAATTGATGAAGTATCACCATAATCTTGTATAATCACCATACTCCTGTATAATCTGCACTTTTCTTATAAAGCAGGAGGGCACCCTACTACACCGACCCTCTGACCTCTCCATCCACCTGTGTTAGTCGTAGTTCTTGTGACACTGTTGGTCTACTTAGTGCCGGGTCACCGATTTAACATTTTTATTGATTGTGCTTGTTGTTGCTATTGATTATTAGCGATACGTAGGATATAGAACATTAGGCAGTGAGATATTGTACCTACCATTGATATGTAAATTTCCTCCTGTAAAATGGCCATGTTACAACTTGCACCCTCTATTGTACTTTCTATTGTAATAATGGCTTTATCATCTGATCTCAAAGTGATCTACCTTAATGCTAGAAGTGTCAAATCTGTGAACCATTGCAGAAACAAATTGCTACAACTGGAGAACTTGATCCATCTTGAATCTCCAGACCTTTCAGCAATCACAGAAACATGGTTAACTCCTGACATTCACGATCAAGAGGTCATTCCATCTGAATTTGTCACCTATCGTAAGGACCGACATGCTACTCACAACGATAATGCAGGTGGGGGAGTCCTACTAGCTGTTAGATCATCAGTATGCAGTAGGCGCAGACCGGACCTGGAACCTCAAGACGAAATCCTCGTTTGTGAACTCCACCCCCCTACCTTGGGGAAGTTCGCCATAGTTCTTTGTTACAGACCTCCTTCTGGTGACCTGGCACCATTTACACGCAGCATGTTCTCTGTCTTAGAGAGTGTACACAAAGAATACAGCATGTGATGCGTACTTGGTGACTTTAACCTGCCTCGTATCAACTGGTCCAGCTGTGTTGTGACAAACGAGGGTAAGGAAGCTGACTTTTGTAACCTGATCAACAATCACTTCCTCCAACAACTAAACCAAGTGCCCTCAATTTCGTGTCGGAACTTACTTGACCTCGTGTTCACAGATTTTCCTGATAGTTTTTCCAAGATCAGTGAGCTACCCGCGGCCTTTGACACTGACCATACAGTGTTGGAGTTCACTCTTCATTGTCGCCTTCAACACAAGCGCGCCCTATCTCGGAAAGTGTACAACTTTAAGCGAGCAGACTGGGGTGGCCTCAATGCACACCTAGAGTCGTTGGGTTTATCTGAGTCTGTCACTAACTGCACCGATATCGATTCTGCATGGGAGGCGTGGTCTTCTGCTGTGCAATCTGCTGTTGACGAGTTTGTGCCATGTCGCAAACTTAAGTCTTCTACCACTCCTCCCTGGATAGATAGTGAAGTGCGAAATCTCCAGAACAAGAAGCGGACCGCTTGGAAAAGAGCAAAGCGTACTGACGCCCCCTCTCACTGGGCGAAATTTCGTAAGTTACGTAACAGGCTGAAAAATATATAGTCAGCTAAGTACAACAAGTTTCTGGCTAGCCTGTCGTCCACCCTTCACGAGTCACCAAAGAGATTTTGGGCTTTTGTACGAGCTAAGTCTAAATCTAAGTCGTTACCAAGTGTAGTTAACCTCAATGACTCTGTCGCGCAGTCCGCACTTGACAAGGCAAACTTATTCAATGAGTACTTTTACTCCACCTTTACACCATCAGACTCTATGGTTAATAAGCCTGCCATTGATGTTAAAGTTGTGGGCAGCTTGTGCAATCTATCGTTTACTGTCGAATCTGTTACTTATGTGCTTACCAACTGCAACACTAGCAAGGCTGTAGGCCCAGATA
This sequence comes from Branchiostoma lanceolatum, assembly GCF_035083965.1. NCBI lineage: Eukaryota > Metazoa > Chordata > Leptocardii > Amphioxiformes > Branchiostomatidae > Branchiostoma > Branchiostoma lanceolatum. Next base: position 21,393,648 of record NC_089727.1, read on the forward strand.
ACATCTCTGCACATGTATTGAAGAGTTGTGCGGGAACTCTTGCACCGTCCTTAACTCTGCTATTCAACAAGTCAATATCTCTCGGTCAGGTCCCTGGTAAGTGGAAGGATGCTTATGTGTCACCTGTCCACAAAAAAGGCGACAAGGAGAATGTGGCCAACTATAGGCCAGTCTCTCTGTTGTCTTTGGTAAGTAAACTCATGGAACGATGCTTGTACAATACTGTATTTCCTATATTACGAGGGTCAATTCATGATTTCCAACATGGGTTCACTCCTGGCCGCTCCACTACCACTCAACTTCTGGAAACATACCACCAAGTAGGGTCCATACTCGACAGAGGGGGGCAAGTCGACATGTTATTCCTCGACGTTGCCAAGGCATTTGATCCTGTCTCCCATGCTCTTTTGATACATAAACTTAAGATGTATGGTTTCAGCGGCAATGTCTTGGCATGGTTTGACTCATATTTGACCAATCGTTGACAACGGGTGGTGGTGGAGGGATGCTGCTCTGAATGGCTTCCTGTTACATCAGGAGTCCCTAAGGGCTCGATCCTTGGGCCATTACTCTTTCTTTTATATATCAATGACCTACCTTGTATAGTGGAACACTCTTCTGTTGCTCTTTTTGCAGACGACTCTAAATGTTTTAGGGAAGTCTGCAACCTGAGTGACTGTATGAAATTACAAGATGATGTCACAGCTATGAATAATTCGAGTCTCAGATGGAAGATGTCGTTTCATCCTTCCAAATGCAAGTTGTTGCGTTTGACTCGTTCTAAGAGACCAATCCTGTACGCATATTACATATCCAATACTGTTGTGTCCTCTGTTGATAGCATGAACGACCTTGGGGTCATTGTGCAGCCAGACTTACACTGGGATTGTAAAGATGGTAGCCAAGGCAAATTCCATGTCTGGCTTCATTAAGCGCACTGTTGGTTTTAACGCTAACACCGATGTTTGTAGAGCCCTATATACCACCTTAGTCAGAAGCAATCTAGAATATTGCACTCCCTTATGGTCTCCGCATTCTCGGAAACTAATGTCTTTAGTTGAGGATGTACAACGCCGGGCAACCAAATTCATCCTAGGACCCCAGGCTAGCCACCTCACCTACAAAGAAAGACTAACAGCATTGCGACTACTACCACTTACGTTTAGGCGTGAGGTTTGTGACGTTATGATATTTGTGAAGTCAAGGTCAGTTGTGGGAAAGTACGTTTCGTTTCCCTCTAGACCCACAAGGAGTCTAAGATCTTACATGCCTACTCCTTTCAGGTCTAAGACCTCGGTGCACAGTCACTCCTACATTCCTAGGCTTATTACCACCTGGAATAAGTTAAGTCCAGACCTTCGGCGTATTGGTGAGGGAGTAGCTCTCTCATCAGTCATTATGTCATTTAAACATAAACTCCTTAAGGACACCTACAGCAGATTTAACACCTTTTACGATCCTAATCTGCCGTGTACCTGGACCACTTCATGTGGGTGTGGCTCGTGCGTTGCCTTTAGACCGCACTAGATTCATCATGACACTTTTATTGTATATATTGTATTTATTCAGTGTATATTATTAGTTCCATGTTTGTTTGTATGATGATGTAATTTCATGATTTTTCTTTCAGAATTTGTATAAATATTTGAATGTATTGTATTGTTTGGGAGGGCAACTTGTAAAGGTGCGCAAGCACCTGTTTTGCCCTCCCTTTCACTTTGTGATGAATCAAAATAAATAAATAAACGCCAGCAGTCCAAACCGGATAGACTAAGGTATTCAGAAAACTGACTGAAAAGCTTCGATAACCATGCATTAGAAGTTGGCGATGTCAAAAACTCTCCGTCCCTTATTGACAGAGTCTGGGGGCTTCGTGGGAGAATCACACTACACGTTGTTCGCTGGTTTATCAGACAAATGTCACATCCGCTTCCTGCTTACACAATTATTTACAAGACAACTTCTTACAATCTCTTTTGCCAACCTGCAACTGGATTCTAAGTGTGATCAATTATCAAAACTCCTCTTTGTTGCTACAACCTACGGCACATGTATTTTCCCACCGCCATATTACTACCCATAATCCTGTTGTCAAGCAGACGACAAAGGTGAGTGAGGAACACGTTTTTGTCTAAATGTTGTGTGTGATAGTGGACTGAGGACGATATTTTCCTCAAAGTTTGCTCCTAACACAACAAAGACCACATGGGCATAGAAGTACTACCATTGCTACGGCATCCAGCTAACTTCCCATGAATAATGTACACGTTGCCATGATGGTGGATGTCGACTTTAAGTGACGTTCTACCGACTCAACAAACGGGATGTTACCGAAGGCCTGATGTGTGTGGTACGACCGTTTTGTCGTGTATTTATATTCTTTGGTCAAGTTTATATGATTTTGACACTCTCTTCAAGTCAAGATGGGCACAACAGGTGCTGTATAAAAGCTAATTAGCGGCATATATTAATGACGTGCGGCGGACGGTAGTTTCAAGTTGAAATATTATGGTGTCAGCACGACTAGAGAGAAAATCTAGCATATATAGCATGAGTGCAAAGGTAATACATGATACTGACAGAATAACAGAAAAAAATGATGGTTTATTGTCCTGCCAGATTGATTTCAATCAACCATTATCGGAAAAAAGGCGAATTTATGTTAACCAATGTTACAATAAGCCCTTGTGTCCGGCGTAATCCAATGGACGATTACACCAGTCTTGTTGAAGAACTAAGAACTTGCTGGTGAAAATGAACGACCATTCACTACCAGAGAGAACTCTGGCACCCTAGACGGAACACTGAACAGTTACAATAAATGCCAGTAAAGCATGTAGCCCTATGGGGAAGTGAAGAAAAAGAAGACGTTATTATCTCAGGAATCAAAACATCAGACTACAAAAACTCACCCTCAAATACTAACCAGTAATAAGTTAACTTTCATCAGATTCATTCCTGACAAATTCCATATAGCTATTCTCCAGATATACCTCCCTAATCAGAGCCATTGGCTAGGTCCTACAGGCTTCAGACACCCAGTTGAAGACCATCCCACTAAATCAGGGTGAGTGCCAAAACTCACAAGGTAAAAAAATACCATTCATTTAAACTTATTCAGCAAATACAGAGTCTATCTCACCACAGCCACTCCTATACTGTCCAGATTTCACAATTTTCAATGGTTTAAAGCATGGTTTTTACTTGACGGTCTCTCACCGTGGGGTCTAGACGCAGGCGCTAACTGTTTAGTCTCCCATAGAAGGAGCGCAGAGGGCCAGAGAGCTATTGTAGATATACCCGTAAAGAGAAGAAGGCCGAATCGCCCTCGTCCTCCACGGTGCCCCGAGAAGACGACCTTATGGAACATACATTAACAACCCGGTCGTAATACAAGGTACTGTTGACGTCCCCACCAAGTGATTGATTTTGATTTATTCGGACATATTAAAATCAGTTTGTAGTACATAATAGAAAAGAATAAAACAAAAAAACACGATGCCTTCCATAAGGTCTTCTCCCATCTAAATTAACAAAAAAATAACATAAATCTAACAATGCATTTATAGCGGTGAGTGATAACAATAACAATATGACAACAAATCGTCAAACTAGATGGAAGACAACCCGTACGTAGATTCTTCCACATTAGTGCAGGAGCCAATGCCCGAAAAAAATGATTTTGTTCAACCCATCCTACAGGCCATTATTATATGGATGACATCCGCGAATTCCAAATTCAAAGAAGTTTTGAAGAAAAAAATTAAGAATCTATATTTAGGTTTTCTACACTATGTGTGGTTTGTTCATCCTCCGTAACAACTTAAATTTCATAAGAATGCAATTTTTTGCCTAATATTTTTTCGCACGCTTTTTTTTCCTTATATGCTGGTTAATTTTAGCCATAATATATACCATAGCATGAAAATGAAATCATAAAACATAGGTTCATGACATCTACCAGAGCGATGACTCACATATCTTAAGAACACAAGTGAGGTGAAACTAGAGTGATACATTTCAGATAGAATATTAATGCATAAATAGCGCATGTGAACGGAAAGGTTATAGCATGTACAGGTGACCTAACTTTACTTCCACAACACTGTACATGTCCATGACTGAAAAGAGACTACAAGGGTTCTTGAATGAAGACAAGGAAATGTCCATTCGCGTAAGGCCAACAGAAAGATCAACGAGGCAGTCCACATCCAGTTGGAACGTGCTGGGATGAACCATACAGAAGGTTGGGAGCTGCCCAAGTCCTACTTACCCCTGCTCCGCAAGGATGCGGGGGAGGCAGGACGATCTTCACGAGCCACGTCCTAGTCTAGCGAGACTAGGTCACTCCGTGATCAAGATGTACAGTAGACATAGAAAATTTGGAGGTGCGTATCTCGTCACCTTTTCTAAGTCACTGATTACCTTCGCCGGGAATGTATGCCTTCGCGGTAAGGTTATGTTATCGGTTACGCCAGCTGTAAAGTGGGTCCGTATGTATGTCGAGATCATAAGTCGAGAGAACTTTGACGGATCTTGCTGATTTTTCGTAGGTAAGTGGCGGTTGTAGAAACGAAGGTCAAGTTCGAAAATGGTTAACCTGGCGTTTTCTTAAAGTGCTCCAGTGGACTTTTTTTTGTTAGTGTGTTTGTATGTAGACAACATAACTCGACGTATTGATGATGGATCTGCATGATTTTTGGTGGGTACGTAGAGATTGTTAAAACGAAGCTCAAGTTCAAAAATGGGTCACCTGGCATTTTCCTGCGGTACTGCAGTGGGCTGTTTATGTATGCGTATTTGTTTGTTGACAGGATAACTTGAGAAGCTGTTGATGGTTGTGCATGATATTTAGTGAACAGGTAGATTTATTAAAGGGGAAGGTCAAGTTCGATGATGAACCTCCTAGCGGGTACTTTGAGTACTGCAGTGTAGCTTCAAAGTTTGAGGTCGAATTTTCTGCAAGTGCTACGGTCATGATTTTTGTGTGGTAGATAGTCCATGCCACATGAAGTAAGTTGTGCACGTTTGGGCCCTCTAGCGGCTTGTTTGGAACTGCAGCGGGTGTTTTTAATTTATTTGTTTTGACCTTTGGACATGAATAACTAGACTTATGGTCAACGGATCGTCTTGATTTATGGTATGTAGATAGCTCGATTAATGATTTGCATCATTGAATATTCATTATGCAAATCAGGAACTAATTTGCATAATTAGCAAGCAAAGTTTATAAATCTGCTGCCTTTCAAAATAGGACTCTCAAACATGTGACATATATAGCTGAAAAAGAGAGAGGTATCGATAGATACCAATAATGCTAATAGCTACCTATTTTGCATAATTAATGAGAAAATACTATTTGAAAATACCACAATAGTAAATGATTGGAATTTCCTTCTTGTATCATTAGGAAGCTAAGTAAAGGTGAACAATATCAGACAAAAATCATGCATGACAAGGCCTCATTAACATAATTTATCAGGAAATGTCTAGAATTCCCTTTCAATTTGCTATTTTTAAGTCTATACATTCAGGTTAAATTGCACTGACAGGTGACCTAGTTTACCGGAGCAGGCTCCTTGTGAGACGTCCCTGGAGGACACATGTGATACTTTACTTGCCTGGTGCAGGGCTCTGTTTTGGGGTCAGGGAGGTCACACGGGCATTTAAACACAGCAGCCTTACGATCTAACGCTCTCCCTGTTGGAAGGTATAGGTTTGATAAAAACTGATTGATATGTCGACTTTGAAAATAAGGGCATAATTAAAGCAAATACATTGCCAAAAAATTGCCTTATTTTCTGTAGTAAAGATAAAAGTTATGATACCAATTAAGCAAAAATTTTTTCTTACAGTGATTATTTTCATAACTCTTGGGAGAACTCGTGTAGGTATAGGTATGGGTTTGTTTTAAACTTTGAAAGAGAATACTAGTAACTCAAGAAGGTGATGACGGATCGTCATGATTTGTAGGGATGTACATAGTTTGAGTGATGATTTACATGATCGTATAAGAATCATGCAAATCAGGATCTGTGATGTGAAAAAGTATACAAACCCTTGCATTCCATTGTAGTCAAACACGTGACATGTAACTGAGAAAGAGAGGAATATTGATAGATATCAATTATGTAAACGAATACCTAATTTGCATAATTTATGACAAAATACTATAATTCTAGAGTGGTAAATGATGGGATATCATTCTTGTGGCGTTTGGGAGATAATCAAATGTGGACGTTATCAGACATAAATCATGATGGCCTCATTTACATAATATATGAGGAAATGCTACAATGGCCCTCTTTTCTAAGATTGTACTTAAATGCTGTGTTTTGTGTAGAGAAAAGGATCACTTGAAATTCATGCAATCGAGGACCTTATTTACAGTGATAAGCATTCACTCGAAAAGGCTAACATCAGTCAGCAAAGGTATGAGGTCGTGGAACTCTAGTTGATGAATATTCTTGTAACTGAATTCATGAACCAAACAAGATTTAAAATGTGTCATTGACATTTGTCCACATTCTTACTTATAAAAATGGCTCGTCTCCACTTAACCAGCTGAAACGATGACCTTGCATTATTGAACAAGGGCATGGGGATTTTCCATTCATGAGAAGATGACGTCATATATTGTCCCCTTTCGAAAATCGATTTTAGCTCATCAATCCACCTTCCACAGGCGGCGGCCATGAGGCCAATGAGGCAAAGTAACAAAAATAATAATTTTCAGCATTAGTTCCCATTTAGGTTTTCTCATTTTTCAAATAGCACTAGGTTGTGTTGAGAAATATATTTACCTTCGCCGAGAAGGTTATGCAGAGGGTAGCGTTTGTCAGTTTGTCTGTTTGTCTCCTTGATGGAGTGCCTTGGTATTTGGTGTGTTGGTAGGTTTTGATGAGACCTAAAAACGTTGAGATTTTGAGCCCCCTAGCGGCTTCTTACGGTACTGCAGCGGAACTTCCTGTTTTGATATCTCGTGTTCTGGACATGCTATGGAACTGATTTTTGAGTGGTAGATAGATCTTTGGACAGAGAGTAAGTGGTGTGGGTTTGGGCCCCCTAGCGGCTTTTTTGGAACTGCAGGAGCAGGTTTTGCGTCTGACTTTGAAAGGGAATAACTCAAGAAGGGATTGATGGATGGTAATGATTTTTGGTAGGTAGATAGCTTGAGTGACGATGTACATGATTAGACACTTCTTATGCAAATCAGTATCTAATTTGCATAATTAATGAGGAAAGTTTATACATCCGCCAAATTCCATGATAGGACTCTGAAATATGTGACATATGTAACTGAGGAAGAGAGAAATATTAATTGATATGAACTATGCAAATGAAGACCTCATTTGCATAATTAATGAGAAAATACCATCACATGATGGCCTTGATGGATGGTCATGATTTTTGGTATGTGGATAGCTTGTGTGATGCTTAGTATGATTGGACGATAATTATGCAAATCAGATTCTAATTTGCATAATTCATGAGGCAACTTTAAAAATCCGCTTTGTTCCATGATATGACAATTCAAATTGTAACTGAGGAAGAGAGGACTGTTGATAGATAGAAAATATGCAAATGTGGTCCTTATTTGCATACTTAATGAGTAACTTCTATTATTCCACACTGGCAAACGACGGCAATTTCATACATTTAATCCTTTTTTGTGGCATCGGGACGTTATGTGAATGTGAACATCATTGAATCAAATTATGCTAATAAGGGCCTCCTTTGCATAATTGATGATACATTTGTTAAGCTCATACTTTGGACATGTTATATTTTAAGACAATCAACTGGTATGATTTATGATTGATGAGAAACACTCCTAATACATCAGTCATAAAGGTTAAAATCATTTGGCGAAGGTATGAGGTCGTTGAACTCTAGTTTCATTATGCGTTTTGACCATACAATATTAAACAAGTCCATCTCAACTTATATTTCTAACATCACAAGGAGACTAGAAGATGACCCTATGAATTATAGTAGTTTTAGAACCATTATTTAAGATTAGTATTAGAAATCCTGTCAGTGTCTTCATATGAACGTCACAATGTATTGTGTAACTATATGCCTGTACTTAGCCCGATAGGGCATGAAATTTACAATAAAGGTTATTATTATCATTAAGATATAATATCCAATTACCAATATTATAACTAGTGTAAGGCAAAGAAAATATGTAGTAGCTTAGAACCACTTGACCGATTTCATAGTACCACCTTCATCCGTCAAAACGTAAAATTTGAGAGATTTGACGAACATGCAGCCAATTCCTCATTGGTTTATTCTCCAATAACCATGTAATCATTTGTTGAACTACTAAATAAATGGTGATTGATAGTAAGAAATGGTCTAATGTTTGCCACTCGTTTTCCTTCCATCTCCACACATGTGGGCCACGATTCACCGTAAGCAGCACACTCTTCGTCATATGTACAATAATAAACATGCAGCATCTTAACCTCAGGCAAACTATATCATAAACTGGTCAACATAAACCTCTTCGCGATCCTCGATTCACGTACTCCAACCGATAAATTTGCAAGTAGGATCCAATAAACTGAACAACAGTTGATAATTTTGTCAAACATTGCCTATATTAAGACAAAACAAGTAAACAGTACCTGTTTCATGTAGTTAAGGAAGCCCGTGCCTTGCAAATGCTGAGGACTCGACTTCGTCTAGTACATCTCTAAGGGGTCCATTGGGAGAACAAAATAAAAAGATATTGATCAAACGTCGGGTCTGTCATGAATATTTAAAAACCCCGACCTTTACACACACATTTCTCACGCGTTGGATATTATAGAATGAAAACTAGGCAATTGAAGCAAACAACAATCATTTATAGATTTCATTTTTTTTCTCCAAAATCACACAAAGTTTGAAAGTATGGTATCAAATTACCATTGTTATAACTAGTGTCATGCACAGGAAAGATGTAGCAATTTAGAATCACGTTGACCGATCCCAAAGTACCGCCCTCCTCCGACAAAACTTAAAAATGAAAAAAAAACATGCATAGGCAGATATTTGACGGACATGCAGACACTTCCTCATTGGTCAATCCACTACTTATCATGTTATAACTGGCTTAAATGCTTAATTGTGATGGACAGTCCGAATGGGTTTAATGTTTGCCTCGTTTTCAATCTATCATGTCCGCCGCGTGAGAAAAGTATATTGCTATTGGCGGATGAGAGTTGTCAACATGATTATGATTATACAACTGCATACATGAAATGAATGCGTAATGGTCTTTAGTGTTATTTGGGAATTGGTACCAATTTACAGCTTAGAATATTAGAAGATATAGGGTCGTGTACTTATAGAAATTAGAACTTTTAAAAAATATTTCCTAGGTGTAAAATTATAAAATTGGTAACGAAGAACATCTTGTTAACACGACATTGTCATTCGCAGATAATAAACAGAACAATGTCTTATGAGGCCTATATCCTGAAATGTACTTTCCATGTAAGATATCCTTTGATACTTGCTGAATCCTTCTTTAAAATGATATTTGCAATACTATGTTAATTAAATAAAAACCCAGATACATTCTAAAAATCTATATAATCTTTTACTTTATAAGACTTATTTCTATGTCCTTGACACCCCTGTAAACAAGAGTTTCTCTTTTTGAACAAAGCAAGCTATTTTTTACGGAACATTTAACAAGTAGATCTTGGTAATATTGACAAATATGATATCATAAGTTGATTGGGCAAATAACAACGAATTTCAACTTTATTTAATAACATGAATGCCTTGGTACAATTTCAAGAATTATCATCATATCACTGTCGAATCGAAATTACTGCATTCATCTTTTCCGACATCAGTTAAGTACTATCTTAATGGTTAATAAGCTACATACGCAACTGCACAAGTAATGCTCAGTGTTTCCTTTATCAGGTCATGAACATTCCGTTGGCTTTCTTTGAAGTGCTAAATTACCAGATAAAGTGATGATATGACTATGTATGTCTGTATGTAACGTAAAAGTGATGAAATGCTTCATGTACGGTCTATATCAAATAGAACATAGCATCCTAAAATTATACTATTTTGGAATGCCATTGACATTGAATGAGGTTTATGACACATACAAAATATCATTTAACAAATACCTTACTATATTGTCGATTAAAAATAAAATAATCGCATTACGTCTACTGCTTGTAAACTTTTAGAGCAGTACTATGGGTACTCCTTGGGTAATACATGGGGCGACTGCGTACCTAGTCTGGAAAAAAATGTTGTCCTGTGCTACTCTAACAATGCAAATCCTTTTCCTCGTCCTCCCCTTTCTCTTCCAATGAAGTAAAACGCCATGGAACCCTCATATGGAACAGCTGCTAGCCACCGCATAAAATATCATGCTTTGTTAAGTTCAAATTCAAGTTCTCTTATAAGAGTCTCGATATAAGCTCTAAATCATCAATAAGTATTATCATCCAGCATCCACATTTTTCTAGCTCTGACGGGCAGTCACGTGACCAAACAGTCAAATGTATTTTTCAGCTGCGTCTGTGATGTTTATAGTTTGACAAAACTTGATAAGCTGGCATGCTTAACTGTTCACAGGGTTAGGCAAAATGTGGAATATGTATCCAATAGGGATGTCGAATGCAAACAGGGTTTTTAGTTACATTCGCTCAATAGTTATTCCGCCTTTTAATGAAGCGGCGTCGCCCCATGAAACAACAGAAAATTCCAATGAATGAATTATTTCACGCAGGGATTATCAAGAAGTATATTTCTTTCCGTTGATTATTAAGAAGAATGAAAATTGTTCAAAACACACTGTAAGATTTAAATGGATTACGTTTTAATAACAATACGGGGTTTTAATCTTGAAAGAGGCTAAGAGAGGACTAATCTCTAATGGACAATTACAATGTCCGCTCGGAACTGCAGGCGAGTTTTTGTGGTAAAAAGATCACGGTGTACTGACATTTCCAATGAAACGACGTGATGCCAAATTTTTGTATATATCATTGCCCCAAATGACTGAAATTTCAGGAACCCGCCGGCATTTTTTTTTAAATCCCGTGACCGCTAATCCACACGAAAACGAGGCTAAGATTTGTTCGGACAGCATAACGTTATTTATGAACCTCAATTCTCTGTCTCAAAGATGGGTGAATGTATTCCATTACAAACGAATGTCCATCATAGAGAATGCAGTTGTAGAAATATTCAGATGGCAACAATGGAAAGAAGCAACATCTTGCCATATTTTCCAATACTACCCATCAATATTTTTCATCATCCACGGGCATATGTAAGACATTAGGATGTTCAATTCGTTGTCTACTACATGCAAATCAGGATGTATGTCCTGAGCATACCACTGGCTCACGGTCATATCCCACACGTCCAAGATGGCGACTTTCAAATCTCCCAGAATGCCCCTCATTTCCTGGTTCAACTGGTCTGCCAGCCAGTCTGACATCTGGACGACTTCCCTGTAGTGGCGATGGTGCCGTGTGTTGCACGTCTTCACGATTACTGTGGTTTCAGGATACTTCTGGTGAAGCTCCTGTATCGCAGATCTCACTTCGTACATGCGGGAGCTGTAGACATGTGTGGGTTCGGCTGTGAAGTGTGAGCACAAACTCAGCACAAGCACCACATGCGCACCACCGACCATCTTCTTGACGTCTATAGGAACACCAGCGTCACTCAGGTTTCTAAATGGCCACCAATGAGAAGCTTGGATAGGAACAGTGTGGAACATAAATGTGGCATGAATTTGGCCTTTTTCGCTAGTGTAGCGTCTTAAGAGTTGGTCCCCTTTCCCTGCCCGCAGGACTTTAAATCCTTCAAGGCGCTTAATCCACTGCCGACTTGTAGAGTCACCTCTAAGATGCAGTGTTTGATTAGCAAGACATTTAGTGATATCCTTTGGGCTGAATTGTCGAATCTTGCAGGAAAGTGAATGCCATGTGTTTCGGAACCAGAACCCCTGAGATACCGAATGATGTACACCTAGTTGACAAAGCGGTAGAGATCGGGTCACAGTTACGTTTTCTGTAGAAAAAAAAATCAAACATTAGGAATAACGTCAGTCTTCAATTTTTTTAGGGCTTAGGTTATGTTAATTCGATTATATAAATGACATCTGGGAATCCCAAAACTAGTGTGAGTGTACTAAAAATGAAACATTTAGCAAAAGGAAATTTCTTTTTTATGAAATCTAAGTGGTAAAATTACTAAACACACAAAATATCGTATAAAGAACATTTTTTATAATTTCTGATATTTCACATTTTCTTTTTTTACTTTGGAATTAGCTTCGGCATTCTGCGAGATTGGTTTTCCGTTTCTTTTTTTTCCTATTTACGGTACGGCACATATTTTTCCATTTTGCAGCTTTGTACGATTTACGGTATGGTTAAAAACCTTTTTTGAATCGGAAACATAATGCGTGCGGATGTCATCCATATTATCGAATCAATATGACATAACTTATAATCAATCTTGATAATTAGCATTTCCCTGTGAGATAAGCTATTTTGGGTATGTCTTATAAAACTAAATCAAATACTCTCTCTTTTGCTTATTTCATCATGTATCAGTTGTATTGCTAAAACAATTATCAAGAAACAAAGAATAGCTCACCGTCAACGTTGAAGATATCTATTGGTCCTGTCGTAATAGGAGCTAAATTCCCCCGAAAGAAAGGGCTGTGGAGATGAATAAAACATAGTTAGAACAAACATCTGAGATGTACTGTGTTTCATACTGGTTCTTTATTTACAGAGTCGACCGTTCGACGACCGACTGTCATCATCTTCAGGGCAATTCTGACTTGTTCACTTTGCACTGCTGACAATGCATTGCAGTCTCACACGTAAAATATTGTCACATACATTACATACAGTAGAATCCACTTAATTGCACCTCGGATTAACACACATTCCAAACCGGTTTTATATATTTTTTGATATCTTTTTTATATCGTTGAGCAGGTCTAGTTTTAAACCATGATGAGGGGGTATATAGACTTAGTTTTGCCTGTGACCGCATTTTTAAGAAGTAACAGACAATTGTCTCATTATTGTTGCGTAACAATATCTATGCATGTGACAATAGATGTATAACTTAGATCTGGGCCTGCGATGATGGATAGGTAGGGGTATAGAGGATACTATATGGCATACCTTTCGAAGAGCTTGCGCTCTTTAGAAGTCATAAGTTTAGCCACGGTGTCCAAAGAGGATTTACACTTCGTGATTTTGTCACAGGATGTCGTCGTCGGTTTTTCACAGAACCAAGTTCGGCTCGTGTTCAACACCGAGAAGTCGCACTGACTTGGTAACGGGAGGGATCGGCTTGGAAGAAGCGTACATTTCTTCAAAACGTCTCGACGTCGTTTTCCTTTGAATGCACATGACCATCTCCGCTTATTTGGAATCTCTCTGAGTTCCTTCAGAAGCTGTACCGCTTCGCTGGGGTGGATGAGTTGAATCACAGGCTTCACCCTCCCCGGGAAACTGAGAAGAAAACTGACGGTGTACCGACCATTCCCGTGGTCCCGCACCCTACCCGTTGTACTGGCCTTTTGAGCCTTGTCGCGTAAAACTGCTCTAAGGTAGTCACCGCCATACACCTTACGTCGTTTGTTGCTGTCCCTTGCTATGACCTCAAGGACAAGGGTGTCCCCAACGTGATACGTGGGTTTTGAGTTGATGATTTTGACAGAAGTGTACTTCGGATGGGTGACCCAGCCTGGGTTAATGCTCTGCTTCGAAGTGCGCCATGTTCCTAGTGACGTCACAGTGATGACCTGTGAAGAAGACAGTAAATTGCTTTCGCTCAGGTTACAGGCCCTATATCAGCATGTACAAAGCAGATAACACGGGGATGGTAGAAAACATCGTCATGGGGTATGACCCCGCATGACAAAAGTGGTCATTAAAATGTTGAAAATTGATAACATTTTTTTTTGTTTTCAGTTATTTGTAGATACAACAACATAACAATTATAAATCTTAATATACGGTTATGACTAGTCTTACCTTTGCCTTCGGTTTTGGCGCAGAGAAGTGTGAGTAACGAGAAGATAAGACCCATCCTGAGCTTCTGACCTGGTAAACAAACAAACAAAGAGACAAACAAACAGACACCATTTTAGTTAAGTCTTTGTGTATGACCACAACTAGAATTAAACGACGTTGCACCTTTGATGAGAATAAATTTCTTAGGAATAATAAAAAGTAAACATTTATTACCATTATCTATGTATATCAATCTTGCCTTTGAAAGCAGTTAGCCATAAACAGTCATCTGAGGATTATGTGTAATAGATCTGGAATGCATACGTGCTGCTCATCTGTCTGGTATTGTAGCTTTTAAAACTATATAGTAGATTTTTTCTGTACTATATTGCTCTTACCGGTTGCCCTCCTTACAAGTAACCAATCAATCAGCCAATCAGCCAATCAATCAATATCAACCAATCAATCAACCAATCAACCAACCAACCTTTATCTCGACCTCCATGAAAAGCGGCCCTGATGGCCGATTGGAGCATTTTTTCGAGTTTAAATAAAGGCACAAACAAAACAAAACAAACATCAACCAATAAATCAACCGCAGGAATCAGGGCAGATGCATGGTGGCTACAAACATCTCCCACCAGGATGTTCTTACACAGGATGTTCATCTCCCTTATAACATTTGTGATAGTTTCAAATAATACTATAAGACAGGTAATAAGGGCACCAACCATAAGAGTTCCCGCTCCTGTCGTTAGAATAACAGACCCTATCAGCACACGTTTCAGCACCTGCCACCACGTGAGGTTCGTCATTTGCGCATTAGACGTTCCCCTATTGTTGAAAAGCAAAAAATACAGTTATGAAAAAGGATAAACTTTGCTAACCTGAGTACCAGCCTCCGTAGTGACCGCTGGCTCAAAGGTCACTACGGAGGCTGATACTCAGGTTAAAACTTTGCATAACCGACATTGTCATAATTGGGTCTTACCCAAAATTGTAGCCTTGTTCACGGAAAGGGCTCTCGAAACATGACGTTTGAGACACGTGGCTGCCCAAAAGGGTCGTAAGTGAGATTTGAGTCCAATTTTACAATGTTGATATGATTATGATTATAAGAGATTAACACATCGGCACTATAGAGATAAGACATCATGGCGTCCAGAGAAGAAAGGGCGCGACCATTTACAACAATCAACCAAGCCCTTGCGCCCGGCGTCATCCAATGGACGATTACACCAGTCTTGTTGAAGAACTGATAAATTGCTGGGGAAAATAAACGGCCATTCACTACCAGGGAGACCTCTGGCACCTTAGAAGGAGCGCAGAGGGCCAGAGGGCTATTGTGGATTTACCCGTAAACAGAAGAAGCCCGAAACGCCCTCCTCCTCTACGGTGTCCCGAGAAGACGACTTTATCAAACATTTAATAGCAACCGAGTCGTAATACAAGGTATTCTTTTTAACGAACTCGCTCAGTGCAAGGCCGTAGGAGGCCACTCATCAAAGCACTGAACCAATTCTTACTGTAGCAGCATCTCTTCACCCTAGGTCAGAAACATCAATGCTCGAGACAAGCATGACTTCACTAACCCATAAGGAGAAGCAGGGGTTACGAAGGCTGGAAATTCCCTACCTCATTTAGGCCGGAATGCTTTCATCCACTCACACCGGGGCATGCCCTACTCTTTTTCGAAAGATGTGGTGGGTTCGTTTACGTGCTCAAGGTGTGATTCTCCTCAAACACGGGACCTCCATTTAACGTCCTATCCGAGGGACGTCCCTATCCCTAGATGAGCTAGGTACTCATTTACACCTGAGTAAAATGAGCATGAGTAAAAGTCTGGTTAAGTGTCTTTCCTAAGCGCACAGCGTCTGTGCGCAAGTTCGGACATGTCTCTAGGCACAACCCAGGATTCGATCCCGGGTCCCATTGTTACACAGCCACGCGCTCTACCACTTGCGCCAAACGACGCCACGTATTGTTGACATCTCCACCATGTTCACAAGGGTATCCGTAAGTAAGCTTTATCAAACAGCAATGATGAAATAGCAAGCTTCTTCTGGAACCTACGTTGTGCCTTTGTAAATAGATGAATCGAAGAAAATGACACGGATGAAAATAATCGTCGAACTAGTTGGAAGACAAACTACCGATTCTTCCTCATTAGTACAGGGTCTGAAAAAATGATTTGATTAATCCATCTTACAGGCCATTATTATATGAATGACATCCGGGAATTCCAAATTCAAAGAAGTTTTGAAGAAAAAAAAATCAAGAATCTATGTTTCGGTTTTGTTCATCCTCCCTAACAACGTAGGTTTCATAATGAAGGCAATTTTTTTGCCAATTTTTTTTTTCGCACGCAATTTTTTATTACAGGCTCGTCAATTTTAGCCATAATATATACCATAGGCATAGCACGAAAATGAAATCATAAAACATAAATACATGATATCTACTAGAGATGAAGACTACTACCAGAGATGAAGACTTACATATTATAAGAACACGCGTGAGGTGAAACTAGAGTGATACGATCCAACTCTAAAATATTAATGCATGCATGTGAACAGAAAAGTTGTTGCATGTACAGGTGACCTACGTCCTCGGCCTCACACAAAAATAAGGCACACAACTTACTTTTCGTTGCATGATTATATAGTATGACGTCTTTTAGCAATATCCACCAAATTTCAACTTATTGTGGTCATTACTTTCCAGTCGACGTCCATTTCAAAATCAGTAGGTATGTGGGGAGAAAAAACATGCTGAACTGTGATCAGAGCTGAGGGAGTCGAGCTCCTGATGACATGAATGACATGAATCGGCATAAAATATTCGGAGACATTGTCAAAATGTTCCCAGAACATTCCATTCTTATTTCAACTAAAAATAAGCGGGTATCTGACTTTCAGGAAAGCAAGTTGGCCAGCACACCTCAGGTTGCAGCTCAATTCTCCAAGTCTTTATCCTTCTACCTCACTTATAATTACTTGGTGTCGGCTGCAAAGTGATGACCACAATGGTTTGAATTTTGGCAGATATTCATAAAAGCCTTTATAGTTTAAGATTATTCCCCCATATTTAAGTTGAGCACCATATTTCTGGGTGAGGCCGAGGACTTATTGATCACCCCTTGTCCACAACCTTGTCCATATCCATGGCTAAGAAGAGACTGCAGTGGTTCTTAAATGAAGCCAAGGAAATGTCCATTCACTTTTTGAACACTTCCCAGGGTTCCTTAAGCTGGGATCCGGAAACGGATATACGTCATGATTCTCTCCAGACGACAACAGTTTCTCTCAGCGTGCGCAACTACGAACCATGATGGCACATGGATGCAGGAAATCGAATCTAACCGAGTAGAACACAAAACACAACACAGAGACGGCATTTCGTTGTAGGTCCATGCACAGGATCCCTTGCTGACGACAAAGAACCAATGTTGCAGAAGGTACACGCGTTGTGACCTTCATGTATGAGGTCACCGGGCGAAACCAACTAAACAGTGGTGACGTGTTGGCTAGTTGCCCAGAAAAATTCCTTTGTCCACAAAGCTTGTCGAATTCACATCCTCACTATTATTTGCAGGACAACTCATAAGTTCCTTTGTTATACCGTCCTCCTACTCAAGATTTAAGCTGTTTCCTTCTTTGTTTCGCACGCTGAGTGAAACTGTTGTCGCCTAAAGTATATCCGTTTCCAGATCACTGCACTAGGAATTCTGTGAAGTGTGTAAAAGGTGAATTCTGAACCCAACAATGTTTAAGACTTGTCATTGTCCATATTCTTACTGATTAAACCAGATCGTCTACACTTAACCAGCTGAAACGAAGACCTTGAATTATTGAACAAGGGCATGGGGATTTTCCATTCATGTCAAGGTGACGTCATATATTGTCCCCTTTGGCAGAAGATCGATCTTAGCTCAACAATACACCTTTCACACGCGGCGGACATGATAGAATGAAAACGAGGCCAATGCGGCAAAATAACAAAAATAATGATTTTCAGCATTAGTTCCCATTCAGTTTTTCTTACAAATAGCACTAGGTTGTATTGAGAAATAAATTTTCAGTATGCGTTTTGACCATACACTATTAAACAAGTCCATCTCAAGTTATATTTCTAACATCACAAAGAGACAAGAGGCCGAACGTATGAATCAGAGTAGTTTTAGAACCATTGTTCTAGATTAGTATTAGCAATCCTGTCAGTGTCATTATATGAACGATACAATGTATTGTGTATATATGTGCCTGTACTTAGCCCGATAGGACATGAAATGTCCAATAAAGGTTATTATCATTAAGATATGACATCAAATTACCAATAGAATAACTAGTGTGATGCAAAGAAAATATGTAGTAGCTTAGAACCACGTTGACCGATTTCATAGTACCACATTCCTCCGTCAAAAAGTAGAAATGCAAAATAAGAACATAAAATTGCAGATATTTGACGAACATGCAGCCAATTCTTCATTTATATATTCTCTAATAACCATGTAATCATTGGTTGAACTACTAAATATGATTGATAGTAAGGATCGGTCTAATATTTGCCACCTCTTTTTCCTTCCATCTCCAAACATGTGGGCCACAACTGAGGGACAGTAATAAACATACCAAATCTTTAACCTCAGGCAAATTATATCATTAAATGATCAACATAACCGTCTCGCGATCCTCGATTCACGTACTGCAACTGATAAATGTGCAAGTAGGGTCCAGTTAACTGTACAACACTTTATAAGTTTGTCAAACATTACCTATATTAAGACAAAACAAGTAAACGGTACCTGTTCCATGTAGTTAAGGAAGCTGGTGCCTTGCATGCTGAGGACTCGACCTTGTCTAGTACATCTCTAACGGGTCCATTGGGAGAACACAATAAAAGAATATCTATCGATTGATTGAACTTCGGGTCTGTCATGAATATTTGAAAACCCCGACCTTTACATACACCGTTCTCACGCGTTGAACATGATAGAATGAAAACTAGGCAATTGAGGCAAACAACAATCATTCATAGATTTCGTTTTCCTCCAAAATCATACAAAGTTTCATAATATAGTATCCAGTTACCAATAGTATAACTAGTGTAATGCACAGGAAAGATGTACCGCCCTCCTCCGACAAAAGTTAGTAATGAAAAAATAATAAATACATAGGCAGATATTTGACGGAGATGCAGACACTTCGCCATTGGTCAATCCACTACTTATCATGTTTTTATTGGCTGAAATGCTTAATTGTGATGGACAGTCAGAATGGGTCTAATGTTTGACACAATGGCCTCGTTTTCATTCAATCATGTCCGCCGCGTGAGAAAAGTGTATTGTGATTGGCGGATGGCCCACAGATAAGAGTTGTAAACATGATTATACAACTGCATGATACATGAAATGAAGTCTTACGAGGGACAGATAATGTACTACGTATAAGTTAACCAAGTTAAAGCTTATGCAGAAATGTATTATCAACCAAAAGTATTTGGAGAAAATTGGTCTTACGAAGCTTAATTATGCATGATTCATTAGCAAACACAAATATCCCTTACCACTAATTGTCAAGATTCATGTCACCTTTCATTGCAATGGTCTGCCATAAGAAACAGCATTGTAAAACAGCCTGGGCACTCTCTCCCCGGCTGTCTTCATCATCGATATGAAAATGTGACATGACGTTATCTTATTTATCACGTAACGTTAACTCGCGTTATGATTTTCTTCTCTATCACTGAATTGAATGTAGAGCAAAGAATCATGATAATAAACTTGTCAAGGGTTAGTCCATGGTACTGGCAACCAAGGAGGCAAGTCTAAGAGAACATTTGAGGCCAATACCTTGACTGTTGCACAAGCGTTGTTTTAGCCACTGTAGTATACAACGAGAAGAAATTTCAAACAATCAAAGAACAACTTTTAGAAATGCAAAATACCTGTTCTGACTAACCTCTGCATACGGCTGCTGTTGTAAGAATAGGCCTTATACGGTCAATATATTCTTAATCCCTTGTATTGATCGTTCGTCTCTCTTTTGTACCTGTCACTCATAGCATGCATAAATGTTTCCAATAAAAAACGAAATTTCGGGACACAACTATAAACCGTTACAATATCCTGCATATATGTTGTAATCCACTGTGTTCTACTGCTGCGGTGACCTGGACACTCTGCAGCTGCAACCAGTCTTTCTTCAAATTTCTCCACTGCATTTTTTTCATCGCGAGCTTCCTTAGCTTCCGTAGTTTTCTTCCTAAATAAAACTGCCCTAGTCCTCTATCTTTGAGGTTTCCACTAAGCAGGCTCAGTAAGTTCTTGCAATGTTTTCCCTTTCTGGATTTGCAGCTACTAGTATCATATCATATCAAGAGGAAGACCATAGCCTGTTGTGCAGGTGTGTTGGTCGGCATTCTTAGAATGTGTCGGAACATGGACCGCCTGATATGTGTTTTTTTGTTTTTTTTTTACTTTTGTTGACAGCGGGCTAGTACTGCACAGCTTATATGGACTTTGTTTCAGATCATGCTGTTTTGTTATCATAATCTAGCCTGTTTTTCCCTTTTGTTGAGCTGCCCAGATGTTACAGTTGTAAATCCTACCCTTGCCTTACATTTTGTGAGCTCAACTTTCAAACGATGGTACAACAAATCTATTTAACGGTCTGACGCTCCTGTTCTACCAGATAGATGCAAGAGTAGTCTCCAAGAAGATCTACCAGTAGCAAGACAGATATCCTTGGGTCAAATGCAAAACAATATCCAGTCCGCCATATTGTTGTTGGCTTGTGAATACCATCTTGCCACCGGGACATCTGCTTGGAGATCATACGAGAGATCTTGTTTTATTTGTCGCCAGCTGTCTCTTTGGAGATACCGGAATTACTAGCTCTGTCGTTAACCCGCTAGTAAATTTACCTTGTTATCTAAAGTACATATCTGTATAGACGCTTATTGTCATATCTGCGGTCTACTTACGCATTAAAGACGTTCGGCAGATGAAGTTTTCCGCATAACTGAATGTTCAATTTCTCTCACGAACTCGGTTGTCTTGATTTATTGGTTCATAACATTTTGCTGTTACCGATATTTCTTATTAGAAATAAATTGCAACAATTTGGTTTTCACCAGATGTACTGTGTGACGTACGCGTCACGTTGGTGTAACGTTTAGGGTGTCGCTCAGAACCCAGAGGTTCGAATTTCTTGAAATGCCAACGATGTTGTGCCCTTGAGAAAGTCACAAATGCACAACAAATACAAGATTTACTTCACTCAGGTATCTTGTGTATTAAACATGGTATGTGTACTTCTTTGTTCGATTTATCACAGACTACACTTGTGCTGGTACAATGTATCTCGGTGGGTACTGAAAACACGTGTCACTTGTGGTCAATTAATCGACCTTTTCTCCATAGCGGCCACCTGTCCATAGCGGCCAGTTTTCGCCAGTCTCTTGAGTGATCGCCATAGACAGGTTTGACTGTATATCAGTATGAATAAAATACGATGTTGAAAATACTAGTGTCCTCGGAAATAAGGTTTATATTGTTAAACTGTATTTGTTGGAGCACTTCCGTTAAAACCTAGAAAAGAGAAGAAAAAAGAAGAGAGCCCCTACATACCGACCCTAATTTTTTTTTTTTTTTTTATCACCGTACCGAAAACGGAAACTCAATTTTTTTCTTAGGCCTAACCAAGCGGCATATGTCCTGACACGGGACAGATAAAGATACACTTCAGACAGATTGATTTGACTAATCATAAGCACCACACTTCAGTTCGCATCAGTCCGTACAGTCTCATCATCTCTGAAAGGTTTCCTGTCCTCATCTGCAGTCCTAATGGCGCGATGAGCACGTGGAATGGAGTGGTTAGGGCCGGGACAACTCAGTAAATTGTTTGAACTTTTTTTCCTAAATAAGGCGGTGCTTGTTGGCGTAACGGTTAACGTTAGGATGTTTGGCGTAGAACCCAGGGGTCCTGGGTTTAAATCCCCTGTTATGCCTCCGATTATGTGCAATTGGCTCTTAGCGTAACTTCCCTCAGTCCACCCAGGTGTAAGAATGGGTACCTGACTTCGGTTGGGGAGGTAAAATGGGGTGAAATGCAGGGGTTGGGCTCCGATTTCCAACACCGTGCCAAAGACACATTGGATAATCACTTACTGCCCCTGTGTCTTAAAAAAGGCTATGGGACTACCTTAACCTTTTGCCCCTAACGCGCCTTATCACTGGCTGAGATTCAAGTAAGGGGCTAAATTAAAAAGGAGTCACTGATACATATCTATTTGTCCTTTGATATAAAGTGATATAAAGGAATGTACACTACGATTTATTAATGAATGAAGACTTTATTGTAGATAATATGCGCACTGGATTACGTACAGGTCACAACTACAAAAAATGGTTTGTAAATAGATATATACATTGCCAATTTACGACAAAGATTGTAATATAAGAAAACTCTACTTCTCCTCGCTTCTTTGTAATAGTTAATATCATCAAATGGTTGCAAATTTTAAACAAATAGGAACATATAATTATAACTATTATGTATCGATAATAAACACCAAATAGTTTTAGGAGCATTACGTATTTGTCTTACTTTTATATGTGTCAGGAATACAGATAGCAAACAGAGGCTTAAGACTGACGTGCAGTCGGTATCGATATATCATTGTCACCACTTTGAAATAGCTATTTCCCAAGGGAGCCTTTAGTTCCAATGCTAATCAGCCAGCTATGGGGACTTTTCGGCCCTTAAACAACAGTTTGACTTGTGTCTGCCTGATGTAACAACTATGATATCATTAGATGGGGTGGGTGATTGGCAATCCACCTGTCAGGGCCATGTGCGACCCTAGAGCTGTTGGAGACGGCCATACAGCACGGACTGTGTCAAGTACCCGTCTTTCAAGCCGCACGTAGGCTCCGTATACTCTGGACCAGAGGGTGTATCAACGTGCTACACAGGAAATACAGCCATAAGGTCCTCCGCCAATAGGGCATGGTGTTATAGCACGGACGGTTTTCGTGGTTATCTCTAAGGGCCGGGGAGTGGATTCTCCATGTTTTGTGTACAGCGCGGACGTTAGCTTACAAAACTGGACGTCTTCTTCACACGTCTAAAGACGAAGGAAGTAGATTTATTGCATAGGGATCCGAAGTTGAAAGTCCTGGGCCCGTATGATATTTATCTGAAAATTTCAAATAGAGGCCCGCGTTCGGCACACTACCTGGAGCCTGGAAAGTGATTCGTCAGATCTTTGGCCTCAAAGACATAAGCTTTCGAAGAGTAGACTCTTACGAAGGGGAAGAAGGAAACCAACATTTGCCGCTCTAAGAACAGGGAATCTGATCCATTGTGAGGACCAATATGTATTGCTGGCTCGCTACTGAATGCAGACGTGGAGTAAAGACAACAGAAAGACTCTCTGAGTGAAGGGTACGAATCAGGCGGATAACCAACAGTTCTCAGGTATGTTTATTGTTTATCTTAATCATTGTCATTATCCCAACATTGCATGATACTTTAACAACGTTGTTGAGATGAAAGCAACGTAAAGAAAGTCATATAATAAGTATTCCGCTCGGGATTGACCCTCTGTTCTTGACTCAGAGGTAAGCGTGTAATAAAATAACCGTACTACAGTCCTCGAGAGAGACTGTGAGAATACCGATATGAGAGAAACATTGCTAGCGCGCATGCCGCGTGTCTGCTATCTTCTGTCGATTTCTATTTCTTTAATCTCCTTGTTTCCTTTTTTCAATTGAAAGGTACCACGACTTCCTCATGGTCATCTGCATGCAGTTTTTGATAGCCAAAATTATGCTAAACAAAAGAAGATTTGTGTTAGTCCCGCTGTGTTTTTTTAGCTATTTCTTACTAATACGCAGAATTCCACGTTTTCAAGTTTCCTCAATATTTCTCATTTTTGACATCTTTTGGAATTATAGATTAAATCTAGGCTAATGCAGTATTTTTCAAAGCACCCATGAGTATTGATCCCATAAATTGACCTTCCTGTGCGCTTTACTAATCTACATTTCCTCTAAAAGGATTTCACTTCACTTTACGCTAAAACTGAAAATTACACTTTTCAGTCACGAACCACTCATCAGATGTAAGTGGTAATCAACCGCCATCTTGATTGGCTATTAGATAGACCTGCTGCCGCTGTTTAGCACCTGAGGGGCACTTAGCGTATAGGTAAATTGGACGGCGAGTTGCGAACAAGCAATTTTGACCCCATTTCATGGTCTTGTGGTTTCATTTGCGCTTTTTGCATGTGTCGACATATGATGATAGCCTCTAATACAGGCTTTGCGATGGGCTTTTGAATACTGTCGTTTTCAGATGAATATGTATTAGGGGTGCCTAAACATTTGGACGAATTTTCGAAATTTGTAAGACTTCTATGAAAAGAACTCATGAAGCACAAGGCAAAAGCGTACAAATCTTATGCAAAACGCACGAAGCACTTTGCAAAGGTTACGAATCGAAAGGAAAATTTTGCGTTTTATGCAAATAGGCCAAGTGGTCCCGTAAAAAAATCATGATATTCAAGATGGCGGCATCGAGCTTCGGCGACGTAGGAGACGGTATGGGCACTTACCGAAATGAAGCAAAACAAGTATATTATGGGCGTTTGATATATGTTCGGGACGGTATACGTCAGGCCTTTGTAGTTACTGTTTTTTTCTGCCTGAATATGCCTGAATACCTGAAAACGCTTCAATCACGATTTACTGAAATACAAATAGCTGTCCCAGACTCCTGTTATAGCTGGTGTCCTAAAGCCGGCGTCACAATTCATGCGAGCATCGGCCGATTTTGTAGATCGCCGGAAGCTCGCCGAATTTCAAATTCGCCCGAGTGTCGACCGTATTTTTCGCTGAAAACCTGCCCCGTCACAAATTGAACGGAGCTTGGACGAGTCCGTCGAACACAAATGATCATGAATCCCACATAAGACGGTACCATCTTTTGGACACGGACGAAGTCAGAATCAACTGACCTGGTAACAAGCTCAAATTTGGACCAACAATACTTTCTGAGTTGTGGCAAATCTGTCGGGCATGAGTGAAGTGGGTGGGCACACTGAAAATAATAACCTAATCAGTAATTTTGTCATAAACCAATCCGAATACTAGCGCAGGAGCCACAAAGTCAACAGATCGGTCGTTTAACCCCGATCCAAACGTTTTCAGCAAAAGGAAATCGAACGAAGCTCAGGCGAACGCCGTCCGAGCTTCGGCCGACCGTTGATAAGCTTATCGACGCCCTGCCGACGCCTGGGCGTGCCTTGGGAGACAAACATAGATCTAAAATGACTCAGTAGACTTTCAACTAGTCATTTTGTGGAGGAAAAACTCAGGAAGTCAAGTCAAGCCTCAAAAGTCAAGCCCAAGTTCATTAACATATAAATTGAAACATCCAAACCAATACCAAAAAAGAAACAAGAAGAATTGTCTTCGGTGTCCACATTTTATTTATAATAAAATTGTTTCAATGAAAATTTAACTTTGCAATTGTATTGTCTTTCATTAAAAAAGTTCGGCAGCATTCTGATGTTAATGTTTAAGTATTATTTATCATCTATGTTATAAACCAAGCTGTCGTTACCTTTTATCTATAAACAAGAAGGAGTTCGGTCGGAGCCCGTCAAAGCTCCCATGGATACGAGTACAACGCTCGCCCGAAGCACGCCTTACTTTTCATGAGTCGGCCGGAACACTGACGACGGTCGTCCGATTATTGTACAAAGCCCGTGCGAGGCTCGCACGAGGCCGAAGAGTTCGGGCGACATCCGGCCGACCAAAAATCGGGTCTAAAATCTTCGGATGCCCGCCCGAATATTGACCGAGCGCTGGGCGTTGCTCGGGCGAGCTACGGGCAAACTGTTGACGAGCTGTGCGAGTTCAAAAATCGTCGCCGAGGCCTCGCTGAATTTAAGCGCAGCTTCCAGTGCCCCGCGAACGTCGGCCGAGCTCCGAAAATTCGCCCGAAGCCCGTAGAATCGACAAGACGTCGGTCGTACTTCGCCCGAAAATCGCCATTTGGAGCTCGCCGACAAGTCGGCCGAGCTAATTCTTCATTTGTGACGGGGGCTTAATGACATGTCGATTGACTAATGAATACGCTATGTGCGACTGTGATTTTTCTTACTACGTTTCCGTGGAAAGAATCCACGATCTTTGCTTTAGTACATTACAGAACAAGTGAAAATTGATGTAAAGCTTCAACCACCAAAAACGTACACCGTTATATTGCTTCACAGGAATTCAAGATGCACGCTATCATCGCTAGGTTAAAAGGTCACGGGAAGGTACAGACTTGATAAATGATGCCGAAACTTTAATTGACTCTGTGGTCGGGAGGATATGCATCATGTCGGTTATTCAATTTCTCAGACACCACCCCCTCTCTGTAACGTCACGAGCATTGTCTGCCCATATTTGGTAACATTTAACGAAACTGTTCTGCAGCAAGATTGCTACATGAATTGAGCTACCGAAAAACTTGAGAGCCGGTGTCACAGGGATTTCGCACCCCCCTGATTTTGAACCCCCCGGTGCGAAATCACTAGGGATCTCGCACCCCCCGGTGCGAAATCCCTAGCGATCTTGCACCCCCCAGCTAGGGATCTCGCACCCCCTCCTCGAACCCCCCTAGGGATTTTGAACCCCCCCCCCCCCCAAATATTTCGAAAGGTGCTCTGTCTGTGCAGCAATTATATTCAAAACAGCATTTTGATATAATAAAGCCATAGTTTAACGTGGTAATCGAGAGTATTACAAGTTGCTGTGTCTGACAGAACAAACATCTAAGACTCCGGGAACCCATGCCCTGGACTAATGTAACGCTACTAGTATTTCAGCACAGTGCGATGATGGTGACTCTCTGTGCACGATAATTCGTTGCAATATTCTTCCTTGGTGCCATGAGGAATGTACGATTAGTTCATAGTTTTATTTCAGTGTTCATAATTGATTTTTAAAATTATTTTAGAGACTTGAATAACATTTTATCATACAAAATTATATCACATATTGAATGGATGACGGGTGTTAAATAGGGTTAGAAAAAAAATTATCGAAGCCTTAATCGAAATCTTATGACATTTCTGAGTAAGAATTATTAGTTATTTAATGTTAAAAACTACGGGATAAAAAAAATGTCGCCACCAGGATTTGAACACAAGAACCATGACTCCCAGATAGTCATTGCACAACCCACTTCGTTACCACTTCAGTCAACAGAGCATTTGAAATGTCAGTTATAGTTACCAATCAATTTGTTAAAAAGATAGCCACTGGGAATTATGAATGCCGTAACAGAACACATACTACACCCTGGGGGTGCGAGATCGCTAGAGGGGTGCGAAATCGCTAGGGAATTCGCACCGGGGGGTGCAAATTCACTAGTGATTTCGAACCGGGGGGTTCAAATTCACGGGGGGTGCGAGATCCCTGTGACACCGGCCTAAATCACACGACGGCTGTGCTTCGGTAAGGTTGTGACATCAATACGACATGTTTGCCCAGACGTCGCGAGCTAAAAGATTGCTTACACTATGTAAACCGACGCTGCAGTTTCTTTAACTTTCTTAATTAAGGTGTAGTAATGTAACTGTACTTCTTTTCTTTCCGCCAAGGTTTCTTAGGAACATACTGTTTTTATTTTAGCTTAATCATTTCTAGGCCATCAATGTCCACATTTCGCTTCCAGGACCCATAACGCAACCAAGAGCAAATTATCGCAGTTCTACTGGGGTGATTACCCTTTACCGCTAACCTTAACGAACTACAGTGACCTGTCTCCTTTATCTAAGGGTATCGTTAACCCTATAGAGCCGTGCCGAGCCACCCTATACATTAAATGGTCTCTCACAAGATTGAATTCTGATTGAACCTGGAGACTGCGATTGCTTTTTATCTGCCCTCCAATAACTTCCGAAGCCGAAACATTCCACGACTCAACTTATCTAGAGCCCACAAAGTTTTCAAATCGTAATTAATCAAATCATTTCAATTACATCCAGTCACACGAAGATAATGTAGCCACCTTACTGTAGTTGATTACTGTATACTTCTCCTCGACACATCACCTTTCTGAATTACACAAATAACCCAAAACGCAAGGTAATTTCAAAAGTCGGTATGTAGTTAGCCTGGAAACCATACCATCGGTATATCTACGGCGCTGTGAGTGACACCCTCACACCCAGAGAGCTTAGCCCGCTCGGGGTGTTGGTTTACGGCCTTGGATTAAATTACGTCGCCGCCTACGGTGGCGGCGAAACTACGATGGCTGCGAAACTATGGTGGCTGCAAAACTCTATATGGCAGCTAAGAAGACAATCTGACAGAAACGGGTCAATATAGCAGACTGAGCCCGGTAAAACACACCTAAGCCGACCCGTAGAGACTGGTGACCAGTCTATTATGTAGTGTACTAGACGGCAGAGATTCAGATCCTCGGAACGTATGCCTCCTCACACTTTCATAAGACATGATCTTTAAAAGTATCACGTTTTTTGAACTTGAGTTACCCTCTCCACCGCTCTCTGGAATCGGGAAGTGTTGTTGAAGGATTGCATCTCCGGTGCTTGAAAGATTTCCCATATTCTAACCCGCACAGCCGTGAAATACATCTTGAAAACAATCTGCTACAAAACAGAGAGAGAGTCATCAATTTCCACCCACGCCGCAACGGACGTGGTATGAAGAACTGAGAGAGTTCATTTATCCTGACATTCGTGACGCTTCATCTAATGAACTACTTAACAGTCATCTCGCAAGCTTTGGTTTCTTCGTTGTTGCAAATCAGCGAATTTTGACGACACTTTTGGGATCACATCTGCGTTGCCACTGCAACGTTGCCATGCGGCAAGGAATAGCGGAGCTGATTCGGGCAGTTAAAAACAAAAAAACGTTAGCGAAGACATTGGATGAGGTCGTGCTAAAGAGCTTTACTGTATATTTAAAAGTTTATTGTTTGACCCGAGAGATAGTGTTGTGTTTCCTGTTATCGCATGACAAGGGGTATTAAAAAAAAGGGGTATGTGTTACACTTCTGTACGTTTGGGACCGCATAGCGATGTCATCCCCTGTGATTGTACATATGTAAATACTTTGCGTTTCGGGATGCATCTTATTAATATGTATAAACAGCAACACCTGTGCTGCATTGCTATGTGAACCAGTCAGAACTAGTGACAGATGGCCACCGAAACGTCGGTGGAATAAATCTTTAGGTTGTGTAAAACTTTTTTTATTCAGTGACTTACCAACCTGATGAAACTATTCACGAAAGGGGTATAAAAGTTTCAATCTGACATTTGAGTGATGAAATTAAGGACCTATTTCACACTCCGTTAACAGGTGAGAACTTTGAATAGTTTGTGTAGGAACAGGTAATAGATTTGAAATTTTAGCACTTGTTTCTTAAGTTTATCAATATCCCTGAGCTTGTCAAATGTATATCTGTATAATTGTGATATGATGTTACCAGACGATGTAACTGATACATGTCAGTTTACACAGCTAGAAATAGCAAAATATTTTTTTCAATTGAAAAAAAAGGGAATCCCTACCTACGGACCCAAATTTTTCAGGTCTTAAATCGGAAACACAATATCAATTTTCCTAGACCTTACCACTATACTACTGAACAAAAGATGGACAGCTTGTATAATCAATGGAAGTTATGAATACGTTTACAAGTGATTCAGAGACATTGGTACAGCGGTTAGACTTGCAACAGCTTTCTTTGCTTTCTTTTAACAAGCGTTCTCCACCCAACCAACGTGTTCAACAGTGACAGTTTACAGAAAGCCACACACAATTCGAATGTTTTACGGTATACAAACAAACGCCTATAAAACTTTTGTATGTTGTATTTTCCTATTAGGGTGTCAGCTGTAGACGTCTGAAATGGAGCCAAGCCGTCATGAGCCCGTCGGGGGGAAAGAGACCATCTCATCGCGTGCTTCTGTCGAGAGGGAGGTGCACGGAGGGGGAACCGGAACCGGAACCGGAAGAGACGGATTCATGGGCCATACCGGATATGGAAGAGATGGTTTCACAGGTCGCCCGGGATCCGGGAGAGACGCAACTATGGGGTACCCCGGATCCGGAAGAGATTTAAACATGGGGTACCCTGGAACCGGAAGGGACCCAACTATGGGATACCCCGGAACCGGAAGAGAACCATCGATTGGGTTTTCCGGATCCGGAAGAGATATGTATATGGGTCACCACGGATTTAGTAGAGAGGGATACGTCGGCACCACGGGAAGTGGAAGAAGATTGGGCTCTTCCATGTACGACCTGGCCAAGAAACCAGCAGTTTCCGGTTTCTCGTTGTCCCTCCGACTTTTTAAATCCACCCACAAGTAAGTGGACTGATCATACATCTGGCATACATATAGTTGCGTGATACAATTATAAATACGATAAATCATTTGTACTTTGCCTATTTTGTGTTTCTGTTTGTCTAACTTGTTATCAATTTGTCAATGAAGGCTTCCCTGGTTCAGTCACTCTTTCTGTCCTTTCCGTTTCATGATGGCATGTATGATAACTGAAAAGTAAATTGTACCGCACCAGAGTTGTTGCCAAAAAAATGTCTGTGGGTGACAAAATAAATGCATTCAGGGAAAGAGTGGAAGGTTGATGATCACCAATTTGAAAATTAGATTTTACAAAAAGACCTATGAAACGATTCCTACACATAAGAAAACGACAACAAACACCATAACTGGATTTGGGGTTATGTCCTTGGTGCTAAAACGGAGTCTCTATTGCCATTGTGTGTAGAAAAATACCTATGTAAGAAGAGGGAACATGCTTATATTCGTTATACTATTGCAGCAGTGTTACAACTCAAAGTAGCTGTATTTTGATACGTTTGTTTTCAACATGTTTTCCCCAGAGGTGGGTATTCTGTGACAGTAGTTGAGGATATATGACGCACATACGACAAAAATATCCTGGATAATGAGAAAAGATCCCGCCTACGCTGATATCATTAACGACTCGCTGTAAAAAAAAAACAGTTTTATCTAGTCACTGATACTCTATTCTGACACAAACGCGGAATTCAGTCGTAAACTGTTGGGTGAAACGACCGCGCGGGGTCGCTAGTTCTACAACGCTGTGATGTACGCTATAATAGCGGAAAATATCGTCTGGAAATTGCCTCAGTTTGGGCGGGAGACTGTAGTTTCTGTCATCGGTGGTTTTTGAGCGGGGCGGGCATGGCAGACGGCCGGGGTGACGGCGCTGTCAGGCGGAGGGAGTATGCAAAGATCGCCACGGAAATGCACATCATTCCTCAGCGAACAACAGCTGCACAGGAGCCCGAGGCGTACACACCGGGGCGCGGGGAGGGCTCCCTTCGGGGGCAGAGACAGTTTTCCCTGATGGGGAGGTAAAGGCGGCCCCGAAGGGGAGGGGGTGTGCCTATTGTGGAGCATGTGGGACTGTTGTAGCAACTGACGGATTGGAGAGTTTAAACTAATGTTAATATTTCTGAATAGTTCGCCATACTAAGGCTATGCCAATGGCTAAGTGGGGAGGGAGAGTTTTTTTAATATGTCAGCCACTCATTTTATAGGTATCTGAATAATATACGAGCGCGCGCGAGCACTCGGGATTGTCCCCAAATGGCACACGACCTATCATATCTATAATATCAAAAAGCGCAAAAAACGTATCAACATGGTACATGGCACTTTGTGCATTTAGTGAAAGATTACATATCAGAACTTAAGATACATTTTAACATTATAAGATTAAGAACAAATAAATATATTTTTTGCAACACCTCTGGAGCGGAGTCCTTTTCCACCGGTTGAGATAGGTTTAGACAATTTCTCATGCAGACATTTTCCATTGTAGAGAATGTGTCTAGAAATTACTGAAAATGCACATTATCTTGTGTCTCCCTCTGTTGTGTATACCCGATAGAGAAATCTTGTACTATTCACATAATATGTCATTTTTAGTTTTCTGCAGTAAGAAGAAGAAAAAATACCCTTCTTGTCCAACCACTGCAGATACACCCCTAAAGAGCGGATGTTCCTTGAGGCGGCTGAGAAGGGAGACAAGGCGACCCTGATGCGGTGCCTCCAGCCGCCCACCCCGGTCAATGTCAACGTCACTAACATGGTGGGGCGCAGCGCCCTGACCATGGCCGTGGACAACGAGAACATCGAGATCGTCGAACTTCTTCTAGGACAGGTGAACAGTTTATACTCATACGTATAATCTCCTAGACTGATTGATATATACAATAGGAGTTTGCGTGGAACTGAACACTATTACCTGGGCCTGTGCCATCATATCAAAGCCATATGTACTCAAAATCACAAAAGCGACATTCATCATATTGGTGAATATAGCAATTGGCTAGATGGCTAGATGTGTCTGAAAATTAGAATGGGGTACGTTTAAGTTAGCTAATAGCGTTCGAGCGTCCAAATGGGGTCCACATAGACCTGAGACAAAAATTCATTGTTAAAATTTGATAAATGCCTAAAACGCAATAATCTGCAATTTGTAGTCTTGACTTGCGTATTTTATGCTTAATTGCTTAAATTATTTCTTTTTCAGCCTGACATAAAGATTGGAAACGCACTGCTGTATGCCATACGGGAGGGAGTGTACCGCATAGTGGAGATGATGGTCAACCATCCCAGGTAAGTAGAAAATACTTATCAGTAACACGCATCTTTTTATACCACTGATTATGATTACCTTACTTGTGTAAAGGCTATGAATATTCAAAATCTTACAATGAACAATGTCATTGCATTAATTCTTATCATTATTTGTATTCTACATTGTGGTCTCTTTATTGCTATCAAGATATTCGACTTGAAAATTTGATAGTTAATTTGCTAGTATGATTCCTCAATGTAACTACCCAACTCGATGTGTTAATCTTTAGCCATCGAACAAACCACCGAGTAAGAGAATCGAGGGAAGAGCGGGTTATTGGCATTATCTCCATGTAGCCAATTCGATCTGACACTTACATTGCTAGTTTTGTTCTTTAACTTAAGTCTATCATTGCTGCAAGAGTGCATCATTGGCCTGTGATTGTTTTGCGGCTTTCTTCTTCATTGAATCATGCTTATGACGTTATGGCTGTATAACCAATTAGGAATGAAGGCTGGTGATTGGTCCACACAAACTGCCAAAGTTATAATGACTACTAACGATTGTTTCTGTAGTATCACACCGAACATGCTGGGCGAGGAGTGGTGCAACACGATTGACCCAGGGGAGGAGTGTTTCGACTACTCCCCCGACATCTCCCCAGTCATCCTGGCCGCGCAACTTAACCAGTTCGAGATCCTGCAGCTGTTGCTGTCACAGGGGGCCAACATCTCTACGGTAAATCACAATACGTTCGTTCCCCATTAAATGCACACATTGTGTAACTTCTGTTACCGTTTGAAGTAAGACGTTCCTGACATTAAGGTGCCAAACTGTCGTTTTTAAAAGCCCTTAATGTTTTTAGTCGCCATAAAAACGACAGTTTGGCACCTTATACGTGGCATAACTAGTGCATTGTGAACTAGTCAGTATTGTCCTGATGAAGATGACAGACAGTCATCGAAACGTCGACACGTGTAAGATACTTGGTTCTGAATAAAGAAACCTTGCTGTTCACTCGATAGCACAGTTCTTTTATTCAAATATGACTGCTTTATGATACCCGGGTGAATAATGAGAATTGAAGTCACACATGTGAAATGACAAAAAAAACTCATGAGCGTATGAGGAATGTTAAAAATGCAGAAATAATAAATCAGGATCCTTATCTGGACGTTGTTCAAC
This sequence comes from Branchiostoma lanceolatum, assembly GCF_035083965.1. Taxonomy (NCBI): domain Eukaryota; kingdom Metazoa; phylum Chordata; class Leptocardii; order Amphioxiformes; family Branchiostomatidae; genus Branchiostoma; species Branchiostoma lanceolatum. The sequence goes on from NC_089727.1 coordinate 21,427,530, forward strand.
TTGCAGATCAATTTGCAGGACGCGAGACGCACTCAAATTCTCGCGAGACGCTTCAACATTTTACTAGTAGCGAGAGGCACGAAAAGGCCGCATTTGTACCACGAAGTTTGCCTTCTTATTCCTAAGACGGGTACGTGACAGAGGAAACTGAAGGAGTACCCTAGAAAGCTGATGTTTTAAAAGTGCACTAACAGAAATTTACCTGTACCCTGTCCGCAGCCGCACAACCTGACATGCGAATGTGACGGCTGTACGGAGCGGATCAAGGCTGATAGCCTGCGGTACTCACTGCACCGCATCAGTACGTACCGAGCCCTGGCCTCCCCGGCCTGGATCTCACTCACCTCCACCGACCCCATCCTCACCGCCTTCCGCCTCAGCTGGGAGCTCTTCAACCTGGCACAGCTGGAGAACGAGTTCAAGGATCCATACATGGTTACACACGTTTGTTTGCTTGTTTTTTGTTGTTCTTTATTGTGTTTTTTAAAGTTTTTTTGCTGTTTTTTGTTGTTGTTTTTTGTTGTTTTGTTTCGTTCGTTTGTTTACAGACCCTCCAATTAATGCTAGGGTCACATTTCCAATCCTGGGCCCGGACGGGCAGTCTTTCGGAACGAAAAGTATTACACAAAAGACAGCAAAAACACAAAACGTACCAAAAATTATTTAAGAGCATAGTTTGTGCAAATTTAATGACATACAGTTTGATTTTTCGTTTCCCCAAACAGCCCGGCCGGGCCCCGGTTAGGAAATGTGACCCTAGCATGAGAGGTCGTCAACATACAATAGGCAATGGCCCGAATTAACCTATTGGATTAGTCTCATTCAAACCGCTAATCCGACTTGCAGATAAGAAGAAATTGGCAAAATAAGAAGATTAATTCTCAGAGTTAGCGTGGCCACCATTGGAATTTCATAATCGCCCGCTGAGAATGTGAAGTAGTAGAAACGCAAACTTCTCTTGCAAATCAATCTTCACTATCTTGCCAATCTTTACAAATGGTCTAGTGGAGAATAACGTCTGATATATTTAGTAAAAGGATCCTTTGAGATGAAATTACCTGTACTGAATGGTGCGTATTCTGCCTGTACAGGAACTGGTAGAGGAATGCCGAACGTACGCTGTACAGCTGTTAGACCAGTGCCGCAGCTCGGAGGAGGTTATCGCTGTCCTCAACCAGGTAAAGGAAGGTTCATCTATCATACAGATATGCTGAGGACAAAGTACACACAGATTCGTCAAAAACCTTACCCTGTGTTCTGCAGTTAACAGACACATAGTATGTTCTTGTTTGTACGGTTATGACATATGTATACAAGTCAGACCATAAGAATACATGTTACTTTAGACCTAGTTCTGTAGTAGATGTGTCCTATAGCTGTAAGTTTATTTGGTCAAACATCGCGTTCTCTCACGTAAAATAAAAGGGGAAACCAGCTGCCGTGGTAACTCGTCATTGGCCTTGAAGCTACTCGTAAGCAATCAGGAAAATACTTAGATATTTTCTTATAATAATTACCACGCAGTCACACTCATCTTAAGTTGCCGCACAATTTTCATGGCGTACTATTACCAAGTAAGCTGTAACAGATACAACCTCCGACGAGGATCTGAGACAGCATTTTCCGTAACAAGACAGCTGAACTTTATATGACACATGCACGCACTACTTACCCAAGTAACACGATCGTACGACGCATCTGACCAGGCCCCAGCCGATTCTTTTGGCACTAGAAATATCGAACAAAGTCACTAGGTTCTAGTTCATAGTCTACAAACTCCCTGATAGAGATACCACGTAGACGGAAGGGAGGTCTAAGAATATTTTTTCTTTGCACCGTAGGCTTGTGAAGACGACGACAGTGACGACGAGGAGGAGGAAGAAGGTGCAAAGGATGATGAAGATGAAGAAAAGCTCTCCCTCAACAGGCTGAAACTCGCACTGAAGTATGAACAGAAACAGGTAAACATGTGCACACTTTGGACATGTCTATATCATTTAAAACAACTATACGTATGATAGCCTGCAAAGGATAACTGGCTTCCCATTTATCTTCGGAAGCGAAGAAACTGTCATCATATTCTAGTATGATAACATTGGCCAAGAGGCAGGGTAGTATGCATCGGTCATACTACGGTCAGATTTCAAAACCGATGCCCTGCCGGGTAGTTTACAGGGCTTTATACTTCACTTTCGGGCAAATCAGCCCGTAAACAATTCAATGGGGAATTGATTCTGTAATATAACTGAAGCATTTAGAAAGGCTAGCGCGTAACAACAACATACAGGTATGTCTATGAAACTGACGTGCTAACCTAGCAGCAGAAAGAATCTGAATCGTATAACTGGTAATGGTGAACAGTAGCTTGACTACCATCCCCCGTAGTGACCGCTGGCTAGCGAGCGATTTTTTTTTGAGCCAGCGGTCACTACGGAGGGTGGTAGTCAAGCTACTGTTCACCATTACCAGTTATACGATTCAGATTCTTTCTGCTGCAGTTCGTGTCACATCCGCACTGTCAGCAGCTGCTGACCTCCATCTGGTACGAGAGCCTGCCGGGGTGGCGCAAGCGCAACATCTTCACCAAGGTCTTCATCCTGATGTCACTCATCAGCCTGCTGCCCTTTATGGCTTTCTACTACATCCTGCACCCCCGCAGTACGGTGGGCCGCTTCATGAGGAACCCCTTCATGAAGTTCTTAAGGTAAATCCTGTGTTTTGATATACATTTATAAGTTTCTGGTCATTTACCAAGTATCAATGGGCCTGTCGAGGCGTAGCAAACTATAGGAGAGACGGCATTAATAAAGTAGTGCCCCGGTCGTATTCGTCGTAGGCCGTCGTACGGTTTTGAGGTCATGGGCTTTTCACGCACACTGTGACAAAATAGCTAACAAGGACTTTAGATATACTTTTCGTGACGAGATAGCTGAATTTTGTACAACGATGTCTCAATATTGCCACTGGTTTGCGATCCTATGACGATTGCATGATGAATGTGACCATATGCAGGCCCTAATGTTGGTTTTCCTACCGAAAGAATCAAGGTGTCATTAGCTCATCAATCAAAGTTACAGACTACGTATATGAAGGCCCATGAAAATTTACACTTTACCTGTTAACGTGTTACACCAACAATTCCGTACGGCGTTTCGAAAAAAAGGGCCCTCTTGGTTGTCTAGTACCAAGCTTCGGTGTCGCAGAAATAAGTGCCTTCTATCATGTATGCTCTCATTGCCAGGTCTGCCACTTGTATGACTTGTGTCAATCAACGGCCCTGGCGTACCATACAGCGTTCCGTAAATATTAATGCGATAGCGCTGGCCAACAGTCATCCAATCAAAAACTCGTTCTTCTGTCGTTGGGAAATATACTAGCCAATCACATTGCCCTCTGTGGTCAAGAGGCAGATGTTATTGGCTGGCAACTTTCCCCGCAGCTGATTTGCTGTCGGCTGACCAGTGCTAACGAGGTGAAAAATACAAAGCGCTTGCCGGTGCTCCATGGCCGTTATTACACAAATGCAAGCGGCGGGGCCAGGCAATGGGAGGACGTTGCAGATATGAGCGCTCGGTGTATATATTAGCATCATGTAGTCTGCGATAGAAATTCTATTATGATGTAGACGACACGCTTGTAGCTAGTTTCATTTTCCCATGCAATACTTCTTCTCTTGTACGGTAGTCCGACCAGGACATCCAAACAAACAGCTGTTTCCCTAAAAAGCCGTAGCAATAATTTTGAAATAACCTTCGATCAGATTTGATACGTATTTGCTTTACTGGTCTACTCACCACGCCGCGCCGGTACAGAAAAAGGAAAAAAGAGTAGAGACGATACACATAGGTTTCGCTCCTGAAACGTCGCCAAAAAAAGATCGCACAAAGATATTCTGACCACATATGTGCTTAGAGACACGGTTTGTTATTCGAGGGATATCCTGATGGGTTTACCGTACATTTTCCCTTTTCTGTGATCTTGCAGTAGGATCAGGCGCTTCATACGATCCCCCATCATAAAATTTCTCAGGTAGGAAACTTAATATTCTCCCATGTGTGTGTGCCCAATATCTTCATCTAGTTGTTTAGCATTGGCTGGTATATGTGTGACTACTCCATATAGTTTGACAATTGCAGAAATGCCGGATTTCTCTTGTAATCTTTATAGTTAGGCCACGCCAATTTAATTTCTTGGTTCTCTTATTTTCAAAGAAAATTAAATAGGGAGATGGGCTGAAATTATTATTTTTAATTCTGTAACGTATCCCAATGCTTTCACTCTATAGCATACTTATTGGTCTTTCATTACATAGACATTCGTGGATAAAAGTTGAAAGTAAGTAAGGTATGTCAACAAAATGTTGATCAACTAGGAAGGCAGACGTTCTTCTACTGCAACAGACGTGCGAGTCTATAAAACTTTTGATCTTTAAGATCTTTAAAAATCAGAACCCAAGAACCAAGAAATTAATTTGGCATGACCTTAGGAATATTTCGAAAAAAAAACCCACCCTGCCCTTTGTTTGAATCCTTGTGGCCCTCTCCGCAGCCAGTCCGGTTCGTTCGCGGTGTTCTTGATCCTGCTGACCATGGCCTCTCCCCGGGAAGAGAACATGACCAACAGGCGCGGCCCGCCGCCGTCCACCGTGGAAGTCCTCATCGTCTTCTACGTAGCAGGTAACATCGATGTCACGTAACGTTCTGCATGGCACGTTTCCAAGGGGGTCTGTAAGGGAGTGGTAGATCTAGGTCTTGACTCGGCGCAATAGTCATATTTCGTCATATCTACAAACCGATGCCCCGCCGGGTAGTTTCCGGACTGTTTCACCCTATTATGCTTAGGTCGCATTTCCAAGTCGGGGCCCGGCCGGACTGTTTGCGAAAACGAAAAAAAATGCATATCAATAAAATACACAATTTATGGGTAGGAGTAATTTTTCTCGTTTTGTGTCTTTCGTTGTCTTTTAAATCATATTTTCGTTCCCGCAAGCTTCCCGACCGGGCCCCGCTTTGGAAATGTAACCTAAGCATTAGGTGGGGTTCCATAGCCTCATACACAGACCCTCTGGCTGACTGTCGGTCTTAGAGAATTGTTATTGGCCTGATCTGTGCTATTTTCTGACTAATACACTGCAAGAAATGGCCTTAGATCCTTACATATCCGAACATCGGACACGGAGATCCTCCCAAATGGAATGGATAACTTAGCCACATATCACTTCAGTATTGTGTTTGGAATCTGGTTGTGAATTTCGAAATGTGGAAGGATGCATCAATTAAACAATGTAACAGTTAACATTAACCCTAGTCCTGCTACGCCCGGCAATTGCCAGGTTGTACATCCACATATCAAGGTACCACTTGCATATGCAGGTTAATGCAGTTAGATTTGAGTTGTGCAAGTGCAATGCGGCCCCGCATTTGTTTTTTGGATTCTGTCGGATCTTAGTTTCCGGATCACCGTGTCCGATGTTCGGATATCTCAGGATATGAAAGTATTTCGTCTAGTGTTAATCGGTATGCCTTTCCCATCTTGGTCATATTTATATAAAAACAAGCGGGAAAACTGATAACAGTGAAAATCAGCCCCAACAGCCATATAGAAAACTTCTAGAGGGTTTGCTTAGGAGGCTCTGGTCTCCGAGGGAATCTAAGTGTTTAGCGGGCTATTTTGCGGGCTGTGGATTTTTCTTTGCCCTTACAAATCAACCGGGTCCCGGTGGATACATGTCCTTTCATCTACCATATATTACAGGTATGGTGTGGAATGAATGCAAACAGCTGTGGGAGGAGGGACTACATTCTTACGTACGAGAGTGGTGGAATTGGATGGACTTTATGATGAATTCACTCTACCTGGCGACGATATCCCTCCGCCTGGTAGCCTATGTCAGAATCACGTCAGGTAGGCTTTACCAACATATTGAGGATATAAACAATGCGCACAGAATTCAGGAAATAGTGAAGATAATGATACATTTACTGTGATATCTTTGTATATTTGTTATGGTACGTATGTGAATGGGAAAAAAGAACAAATAAACAAAGGAACAAATGACCACTTTGCCGAAAGTCATTATAGCAAGTATAGTGCACATGCACTACGCCATGAACTTTAGTATTGCTTTTATTGTGACTTGATACCCGAATCTAATATTCACAAGTTGACGAAAACTATTAAAAAGAAAAACATTTTACAAAAACCGTGAACATGCAAGAGTATTCATCTTACTAGAATAGTTTATATGTTATATGCAGATGCTTATGATACAGATGCTTATGATTGACTGCGCAGATCTTGGACAGCAATGTCTTTTACAAATACAATACTGACGGTCTTTAAATGCGACTGTTTTTTTTTTCAGGTACGGCCGGACCCAAGGATTTGGAACGCAGTTTTTGGCCGCCGGACGACCCCACCCTGATCTCAGAGGGACTTTTTTCTGTTGCCAACGTCTTCAGCTTCTTTCGAATAATATACCTGTTTCAAGGTAAATACAGCAAAAATTTTAGTTTGAAAGTTCATCTGTGTGGGTAGAATTTCTTCTGAAGCAGAATTTAAGTGTAAAATTCAATACAACAAGGATTTGGGCTAGATTGCACTAGTCCTTGTCAATGATAAGAAAGAGAAATCTATCGCTTCCATGACGTCACTTTTTGCGGAAGAAAAACACGTGACTCGGTGATCAGTATGTTACAGAGCAAAGGTGCACATAGTTTGTAGCGTCCTCCGTCTGCCATTTTGACTTTTAGGTCTCCCTACATGGAGGCACCATGAGAACCTAAATCGGCTGTTAATGACGTAATTTTAGAGGGAATTTAACCAATGTAGCCTAACAGCTTCTAGAATGGTGCCCTTGAAACGTTTAAGAAAAAAAGTGAGTGAATAGTGACAGAGGACACTTTGCTGTTGACTAATCTAGTGAGAGGTGTTGCCTCTTCCAGCAAACCCCCATCTTGGACCGCTGCAGATCTCGCTGGGCTGCATGCTGATCGACATCGGCAAGTTCCTGTCGGTGTTCTTCCTGGTCCTCATGTCCTTCGCCTTCGGACTGAACCAGCTGTACGGATTCTACGCCGACACGGAGGAGTGTCATAGCGAGGGGGACGCCTGTCAGAAAAACCCAACGGAATTTCTAACGTAAGTTGCGTTGCGAGTAAGTTCATTACATCCGTCAAAACGGAGATTTTGTAGTCAGTAGTGTGTTCGTCTGTTGATTTATCGTTTGTTTGTTTGTTTGTTTGTTTGTTTGTGACAGCAGTGTGTTTGCCGTAATAAGCATTTAAATGCACGTCGACGTCGGGGACACTAACAGAAAGGTCAAAGTTGTCAGGAAGGTGCCAGAAAGGTTGCAGGAGTTGGTCGAAGTCCAGCGTTTTTCCCAACGCTCGTTAGAAAGCATCGTAGACCCGAGTCCAGTATGCTTCAAGTGTACTAGTGTACTGGAGACAGCTTGTTTTGCATAGTTATACGCTGGACACTTTGCGCCTATCCGTATATAACTCCATAAGATCACTACATCAGAGGATATTCGAGGTTTTTGCACAAACCATGTCGTACTTACCTGCCAGCGCTTGTAAAGGAAGGAGGGAACAGACCTAGCCATGTGCCTGCAAAGCTGGTTTATTACGACGAAGGGTGGTTATACCAGCTATAGAGATACAGAAGCTAGTGTGTTACGCCGAAGGGCTGTTAAACTGGTTGTACAGATGCAGATACAGAAGCCGGTGTGTTACGCCAAAGAATGGTTATACCGGCTATACAGACACTGGTGTTTGACGTCGAATATTATACCAGCTAAATAGAAACAGATATAAATCTTGATCATCAACATTGACATGTACATTTCCCACAGTCTGGGCTCGTCGTTCCAAGCGCTGTTCTGGTCCCTGTTCGGCCTCACGCCTCTCACCACCCTGGAGCTGAAGGAGGGACACCGGTTCGTCATCTCCGTGGGCTCGCTGCTGCTCGGCGCCTATCACATCGCCGCCATCATCATGCTCCTCAACATGCTCATCGCCATGATGTCAACCTCCTTCCAGGAAGTAGAGGTAAGATTTTCCAGGAAGAAAGGTCATTATGGAAAAGGATTTCACAAGGGTGGACAAATTTCCGACCATTCCTCTGGTCTTCTTCGGGAATACTGAGGAACCGATTGCTCAGAACACCTAATCTTCCGGTGTGACGCCAAATCCTTGTAGCCTCCGATGCAGACTCAACCCGGCTGTTTTCTTTTTCAAGTTATTGTTTTTATACTATTATATTTTTTTTCTTAATTTTGGCCAACAATAAGAAAAAAATATAATAGTATAAAAACAATAACTTGAAAAAGAAAACAGCCGGGTTGAGTCTGCATCGGAGGCTAAAATCCTTGAGCTGCCAAATACGTGAGAGGCCAGGTACTGCACCTATGTGGAGTTAGAGCTGGGCAGTCGATGGGTGCAGGGCAAGATTTACATGCAGGATTAGGGTTAAGGTTAGGGCTAGGGTAAGGATTAGGGACGGTTTTTAAGCTAGACTTAAAGTAATGGTTAGGGTTTGGGTAAGACTTATGCTTGACAACTACCACCGTGACGTCTCAAGAATGTTTTGAACTTAGAATACTCCTCTCACGTATACTGGAATCCCTCCAAAAGCATCGTGCTCAGGTTTAGTAGCTGTCCCCTCACGTATTTGGCAAGCTCAGAAATTTGGCTTGACACCGGACGTGTGACGTCAGCATATGGTATCGGAAGGATCACACTTCCGGAGGGTAACGTGATCTGAGCAATATGTTACCCTGAAGAAGACCAGAGAATTTATCCAAATGTTTTTTCCACTCTCATTGCGTTGAAACAAAGTGAAAATAATTCTCCATAATGCTATTTGCCAACATTGATTAACTTTATCTATTCTTGTACACCATTGTAATCCTACGCCTTTGCAACGGATGGAAGTTAAGCTGCCGAGATGCAAGGATTATAGATTATATATCTGGCTAAAAGAGAACTAAATCTACATATGTCCCAGAGAAAAAAACATACCATTTATGAATTTCAGCCCACTTTTTGTCGACCTTTTGCAGTTGTCAGTTACAACAGAGCATGCAGTTTAGTTTAACCTACCTAGCTTTCCATTTCTCGGAATAAGGGATTACTTTTTTTGCACAAACCTCACACATTCCAATTATATTTATTATTGTTAGTATGCACTGCATTTCTTTATGGTAATTTTTCCCAACAGAATCATGCGGACTTGGAGTGGAAGTTTGCTAGAACCAAACTGTGGCTGGGGTACTTCGACGAGGGTTCGACCCTCCCACCGCCATACAACATTATCATCACTCCCAAATCTATGTACTACTTCATCAAGGTAAGAAATACATTTTGTTACTATCGGACGTTTCGTATGTATAGTCTGACTGCCTTCCCCTGCCTAAGCCATGCAACAGAGAGGAGCTTGAAGCCCTGACCCCAAGAGGAGTTGCAGTAGCGGAATATCGGAGGGGGGCGTGTAGCAGGCAGAAGTGGTGACACGTGAAGAAGAAGTCTGTTGTATTTTCAATAGACCGATCCCATGGCCCCATCCACCAATACAAAACATAAATATGCAAAATAAAAACATTAACATGCAAATATCTTAACGAACATGCAGGCACTCTCTCGTCGGTAGATCCACTAATTGCTATGCTATCAATGGTTGAGCTGCTAATTGTGATTAACAGTCAGGACCCGTCTATTGGGCACAGTGTTAAGCATTTGGGGAAATTGTGCCTGGACAAAATTACACTTTCAACAGCTTTCCCCTTGGTCAGGCCCCTAGAAGGAGAGAGCCTCCGTAGAGCCCTGATCGGAATGTGTGGTTACACAGACTAGGATAATGGAAGCTTTACATGCAATCATGAAAACACTTCCACGATACCTACATGCATTCGCAAGATGCGGTTGCGAAAGTGGTTGGAAACGAAATCTGCCCATTTGCTCAACAGAGCCCTTCTAATGGCAGTCATTTTGATGTAAAGTCAGGAAATTCATCAGGCAGGTCAATTCATATTGATGAAAAACCATTTGGCCGTTACCATACCACATTACATGTCATCAGAGGAGAGCCTACGTGTAAGTAGTTGTTGCAAAAAGCAAAGAGGGAAAGACATAACATTGTCTGGTACATTTCACCCGATTTCACATTTCCTATTGCTAAGGTAGCAAATGCATAAGCAAGGCTAGAACGATGGAGACCATACGCAAGTTATGACAGATCTTAGTCCTTCCTAGAATGTCAAATGCTAGAAATTTGTCAACTTTGCTTTCCGTTACCGCGAAACTAAACATTTTCAACTGGCTTCAAATATTTCATCATGTTATATCGTTCTCAGCGGTTCCCTAGAATCTAATGGCATAATTTTTTACCATGTTTTTAGGCTGTGCGGCAGAAGTGGCCGGAGTGGCAGGACCGGATGCAGACAATCAGGAGGAGCTTGAGTACCCGGCGGGATGGACCCCCACCTCCCCCCGCCGGAGCCGCCCAACAGCACCCGGCAGACACCGACACAGACCTTGCGGAGTCGGAAGAGGTTTTCGGATCGTTTGTTTTTTTGTCTGTCTGTCTTTTGTTTGTTTCCTCGTTCGTTTGCTTTATTCTATTGGTATCAATTTGGTAACAATAATAGATTAAAATGGTTATGGTTAACCAGCGGGAAAGCTTCTGCTTTGGAACCCGGACACAAAGAGAAGGATTGGTCGACCGATCACAACACTCTAGAAACTCATAGAAACCGAAACTAATTTGGAAGGACAGGAACTCCTTTCTGCAATAAACGACCAAGAAGTTCTGGAGAGCAAACTTCACTTGCTACACCTCGTAAGAGGAGGACCAATGATGAATATGATGGCTACACAGTAAATTTGCCATTGATGTTGAAACAGATCTAGGTAGATATTTGAGTTTACGAGTTGATTACTTGGTGAATTCCCATTTCTTAAATCATTGTTCGTTCGTATCATGCAGGTACAAAGGCCGTACACGATCAGTTCTTCATGTAAAGGACAAGTGAATCAGGTACGTCAACCGCTATTTTACGAATTCGTTCTAAAGTATCTTCATTTTACCATCCCTTCATACCAGGCCCATCGCTTGTGTATCCCAAGCAACAACCCTGGCGTAATGGCCTTCAAACTGTCCTTCTCGCTGGTCATCCAATAATATACTCCTTCATCTATTGCTTAAAGGAATGTTGCTAGCCAATCACATCACCACATACAACCAAGAGGCCCCATGATTGGCTGGCACCTCTCTATCTGGTTGGCCTAGCATGAGGGGATGCATGTTCCTAAATATCTTTATCATGTATGCAATTTAAATTCGTTTTGGATTGAAGTTGCTTTATTGGACGCTAGCACAATTGTTGTCCAGCAGCTACGTTAATGATATTAAGAACTCCCTCAGTTTAAATATCTATCCGAAATAAACTATGTTTCTTTTTTACATATACACCTAAGATTTTAGCCCACTAAAGTCATTACAATTTTCCACATGAGTAACATATCAGTAGCAAGCTACATAGAGAACGATCACTCCATGTTTTTTATGTGATACATTGTATTGCAGGGGATGTCACTGGAAAGCTTAGAAATGCAGGTATAGTCAACTGTACACTTTATATAAACCAGAATGATTTGCCTGAAGTTGCTTAAGCGTAGGACATTAAAAACGTCTTGTTTCTAGACCTATCAGTGAACGTTGGTATCCGTTTTCAGTGCAGATACAATTTAAAGTTGTGCAGTATTAATCTCAACTGGACTGAGTGTATATATTTGAGAAACTCTTCATAATCCAAAAAAAAGTTTTGGTATGCATAACGTTGAACTTATCTCTCCTATACTATACCCTCATACCAGGGCCCGCAGCCTGTTTATATGAAGCAATGGCCCTGTCCTTCTCACTGCGTTAGCGCTGCCATCCCCAGCCAATCACGTCTCTGCTATCAGTTCAAAGGCAACTTGATTGGCTGGTTACTTTACCTTCGTTCAACAGCAGCTTGACGGTTGGCTGACGTGACAGTTGGTCTGATCTGCTAAACTAACGTAGTTAGAAGGACGGACCACATGCCGGTACGCCAGGGTCGTTGTTTCAGTGGCCGGCCTGGCATTGCCATTGAGATGGTGATGTTTGTTCTTTTTACTTAAAATATCTTTATGAAATCCCTCCATTCCAGCAGCAGCAGCCCCCGGACTGTGAGAAAGCGAAACCCACAGAACAGGGGCCCAGCACGGACGAGATTTATCAAGTACGTCTAACGGTCCAGCAACACTTATTCTCCTACGTAGCTCAGAGCCTCTCTCACGGCTTATGCAACATACCTCGGCGGTGCTCTGTTCAACCGTGCTCAGGTTTCCACCTTTGCAGGCATGTCCTTCAAATAGCCACCAGCCAATCAGAGAATCGCCTAGACGTTTTCTTAAGGTAAAGCCGATTTTCTGATTAGCAGACAGCTGGACCTTTGTGGTTACTTGCCGCACCCAGGCCCTAGCCCGTTTGAACAGAACGTCATCCTCAAGGTGTATTACATTGGCAATGGTCGAAGCTCTGCCTGGGATGATGACAACATTCTGATTAGTTGAAAAATTGACACTAACAATAGTTTGAGGGCTAAATCTTAACGAAACGAAACAGGGACCAAGACAGTTCTGACATGTACAGGGTACTACAGCATGGTAAAATCATATGATGCTACTTTACAATGATTTATGGAAACATCCATAAGATTCAGCACTTTTATGTTCAAAATCAATATACTGTAACATTACATCATACGATATGGAATACATGAAATACTATTTGGTCGTATCCGCTGTTAGTGATGTCAAACCAAAGCTTGATTTTTCAACGACATCAGTGAAATATCTTTTAGTATCTTTATACATTTTTCCCATATCTTTTATAATATCTATTTGTTTGTTTGCTTGTTTACCTGTGTAGTCCGTGATGCAGCGTTTGGTACGGCGGTACATCCACCACTACAAGCAGGCGCAGAGCACCGACGGTGTGAGCGAGGACGACCTGGCGGAAATCAAACAGGACATCTCTAGTCTAAGGTACACTTAGCAGTCAATCAATCAATCAATCAATCAATCAATCAATCAACCAACCAATCAGTCAGTCGACGGTGCCAGCGAGGATGACCTAGCGGAGATCAAACAGGACATCTCTAGTCTAAGGTACACATTTGACGGGCTGGCTATGCTAGCGTAATCTCCAAGCAGATCCACACCGGGCGCGAAAATCGTAGTATGCTAGCCAGAGAAGGTCCAGTCAGCCAGAGAGGGTCCAATAGCCCGGTAGGGATCTGCCCTTAGACGGACCTGAACAAGGTTATTAACACGCAATTGTTACCTAATCTCCCCGCAGTCAAACTGCGCTTAGAAAGAAGGTGCGAATTGTGCCGGCGTTCGAAGCCCGGCGCCCGTCATGGGTCAGCTGCGCGCCGTCTCACAGTTACCCGGCAGGTTTGAATTCCAGATACTAGTAACAATGGAAGCAAGCAGGCGCTGGTGGACGGAAAGAGTCCGCCGTAATTCCGTGCTATCTGGGAGTTTGAAATAAGGGAGACTCAACTAGATGCCATTCTAGCATGTCTGGAGAGTAAAGATGTATTTGTTGGGGTTGCGACGGGCAAGGGGAAATCCCTGTGCTACCAAATTACATTTCGCTGTGTCTGCCGTGAAACAAAACTTGTTTCGATCGTCTCACCGTTACGAGCGCTAATCAGCGACCAAGTAAGGACGTTATGTAGAGACTTCTTGATCCACCGGACGACGCCATGGCTTCTGCCATAACTCAAGACATGACAAACGACAAGACTCGGGTTTTACTGAACTAAATATAGACGCGAGAAAAAGATACAAAGACACTGAAAGATGGCGGTGTTTCGGCGTGGTTTTGCACCGCATCCAAGCGTGAAAGAATGGCCAAAAACAGATTCCAAGTTGTGGTAAAAAAAAGACGCACCTACCGGGCTATTGGACCCTCTCTGGCTGACTGGACCTTCTCTGGCTAGCATACTACCATTTTCGCGCCCGGTGTGGATCTGCTTGGAGATTAATGCTAGCGGACACATGATAGAGAGGTCGTGGGTTCGATTCCTGGCAATGCTGGCAAAACGCTGTGTCCTTGTCAACGGCACTTAACACTACTTTCCTCACCCAGGTGTAAAACTGAATAGGTACCTGCCTTTCGTTGGGGAGGTACATGTAAAAGGCGGCTGAGTGGTTGAAGGAGAGGAATTGGTTCCACTTTCCAATAACAACACACTGCCCCCTCCCCCCCCCCCCCCCAAGCCTTTGGACTACCGTGGTCTACATCTAACAAAGAGAAGCAAAACATTGTTAGTTTCTCGTAGATCCGTGTGCTAAAAAGTTGCTAAATTAGAAATGTTGCTGCACGAAAGGGGTCGATTTCCGGACAAGACGATTGACACATCGATGGACATGCCACGTACTTGGACCGTTTTCGAATGTTTTTTCCTTACCTGAATCAATCTGCTAAATGAAATAAAACATGACCATTTGTTATGTGAAGCGGAAAGAAAGAAAGAAACAATTTTTGGTCAGCGTAACGACTGTCTATAAGATAGAACTATCGAAATAGGTGTTTTTCATGCTATATAACGACCAAAACTCCTGCCATATTCCCCAGGTTTGAGCTGCGTGAGGACCGACGGAAGGAGGCTGCCCGCGGGAACATGCAGATCGAGCAGTTCAAGCGGGACGTGTGCCGGATGCTGAAGGGCACCACCCCGAGCGGTCGGGTCTCTCCGGCCCCCTCACACCTGCCTGTCGGACAGCTATCCCATCAGCCCTCGCTGGAGATGGAGGAGACCAACATGCCACTCGGTAGGGGTGGACCTTCTTTTCTTTTTTTTTTAAACGCACGTCGATAGTAATTATAAAGATTGCCAAGCCGGCTTTATTTGAAAAAAAAAAGAAATATAAAAAAAATCAGATTTGTCTGTCATTTAAGGAAAATATAAGCCTCTTACAACACAACTGAAAGATTTTACTTGGTGGATGTTTCGGTAACTACTCAGTCACGTTTAGAGACCGCATCCTTGTCGCAACTCCACCATACGGCGAGGAGAAGTATCGTCCGTTTATGACTTGGGATTGGATTGGGAAAGGTCAATTAGGTTGTGTTATTTGAACCTTTTTTCCAATTACTTTATTTTCTATGATCGTTTCATGTCTAAAAAGAGGCCAATGTCGTAAAATGTCAATGGTAGCAGTACCGCTTTACGACAATTGATCTGCATCCACAGGTATGGAAGAAATCGACCTGTTACGGCGGGAAATCACCTCTAGTCTGCGGAGTGATCTGTACTCGGTTATGCGGGAACTACTTTCCGAGCAGCGGAGTGTGCGGTTTGAAGGCGGAAGTAATCCTCCCGCACCACCTTACCAACCGGCCTCATCACAGCTATACCAGACGCAGTTGTACACGGAACTGTGATACATCATCCGAGCATAGGGAGCGCTATGAACGGATATTACTCTTGAAGCATTACGAAGCAACTAAGATTTTCTTTCAAACATTCCCTCATACATTTATACGCTTACATCAACGCCTCCATGTATAGGCTTTATGAAAAGGCGTACTAGATCTCTAGCAATATATATATAGAACACAAGCAATATAAATGCCATATGAATAAGAAACATCGTAAATTTGGCCTTTGGGATATCTATCATCAGTCAGAATGGTCGGTCACTTGTTTCTGCTGCACCTAAATACGTTGCTAACTAATTAATTAACTAAAATAATATAACTCCGAAGTGAATGTCCCATCAAATAGAAATTGACCAAAAGGAAAAATGGCCAATAGGAGGTTCTGTCTTACGAACACGTAACCTAGTAGCAGGTAGTGCCAGGAAGTTGGTACCGTCCCCCGTACGAAGCGCCCGCTTTATTATTAATGACAGATAACGTAACACGTTCACGTGACAATCATGTCAATGTGTTAAAAAATCCTTTAACCCAGATATTTGCTGCCTGTTGCTATCATGCATGAGCAAAATGCAAAACGTAAAGGAAGGGCTACCTGGAAGAGTTTTAAAACAATGATGGGTAACAATTAGAAGAAAAAAAATGTCATGCTGCAGCTGTAGTTATTTCTCGATTCCTCCCGATTTGTTAGTTTCATGGTCTATGGTTTTGCGACATAAAGGAGCAATTAATTGCAAGAAAGACTTATCAAAACTAGTGCCGAGGTAAGAACGATATACAGGTTTACTACATACTGTAGGTGTGTCTCACTGCTATCGAAACGTACAACAGTGATTAAGATAGATTATACTATCGCCTCTGGCATGGTCATGAAAACATAATAGAATACCCAAATTACTTTACAGTGAATCTATAAATTGCATAGATTAGATACTACTATAGATTTATAAAAAAAGTATATATCATAAAGGGATATAATAATATATTAGATGAATGATTACCACATTTAAGCTATTTCCTATGCAATAAATCAATAGGAGACTATCAAATGATGGGTATATGTGTTTATATGTTCATGTTGATTATATATATAAACTACGCACAAAAAGTTCGGAAACTTAACTTTGGTCGATCATATTTCCGTTATTTTTTTACCGATTTCAATATATTACATATCATTTAAAAGCCTATTTGATTTCCTTTCCCATGATACCAAACGTATTGTGATTGCAAGTTCATGAAACGAGCATCAGGCCTGCTAAAGTGAGTGGGTCGAAGAAATAAAATGCCCAGATTACCTTACTATAGTCAAACGTGATATTCCGTACATATTCTTCTGTTGATATTGACTTCTGTACGAGAGTATTTTGAAAAATCAACAAGAATAAACAAGACATATTCATGAAAGCTAAGTTTATTCTTTATCAAAACCAACAATCTGTGTCTTAGTAACGGGTTAGCAAGGAGTCTTAGTAACGGGTGATCCAGCCACGCGCTGTCACTACAGCACGGCACCTACTCCTCATACTCGTCACCAGTCGCGCAATGCGATGCCGTGGGATAGCGTCCCATTCCTCCACCAGCAGTCGTCCTAGGTCAGCCACCGTGTCTTGCACGGACAGCTCGCCCAAGCTGCTCCCATAGATGTTCGATGGGGTTCAGGTCCGGGCTCTTAGAGGGCCACTCCATCCTCTCTACACCTGCATGCTGGAGATGGTCGGCGATGATCCCTGCCCGGTGTGGGCGGGCGTTATCATCTTGCAGCAAGGCATTCGGCCCCATGTTATGTAGGAAAGGGATGACCACCGGATCAAGTATTGTGTCACGATATCTTTCTGCATTGAAGGTTCCTGGTACAAGTCTTGTCTTTCCCCTGAAGTTTATGCCTCCCCATACCCCAATGTTTGTTGTGAAACAATGACAAAAAATAACACCCGTGGATGACGATACCGTTGCAGGACGCAGGTGTTTATGTGGTGTAAACAATTGGTTCTTCGATGTGCTAAAAATAACCTTGGATGTTCTGTGTGCTAGAAATAACCTTGGATGGTCTGTGTTCTAAAGATAACCTTAGAACCTGAGGAAGCAATATATTGAATCATCATCCGCGCCCATACCGATAGGATGTCACAGCGCGCGTATGACACCAACAGGGAATTTTGGGCACTTTTTCTCCGTGACCCACTCACGTTATTAGTCCTGGTACTTGTTCCGTGGGTTTTCAATCACAATAAGTTTGGTATCATAGAACAGGGAATCACACAAGCTTTATAATGATATATAATGCATCAAAATCGGTAAAAAACAACGGAGATATGATCAACCAAAGTTAAGTTTCCGAACTTTTTGTGCGTAGTTTATATTCATAATAATTACATGTTAATTTAGGTTTAAACTGTCGACATGATTATTGATACCTCCTGTTATTGAGTGGTTTGGCAAGGCTATAAATAATGTTGTTGTTTACTGTTTATATCCTGTTTGTTTATTTTCGTGCTGTATTGATATTGATACACATAATCCCATACAATTTTGAAATCAGATCTAAAATTCCAACTTATTTACTTTCTTGCTCGTGCTAAGTATGGGAATGTAAGACTATATTACATATTAGAGTTGTCAAAACGAATCAACAAATTATTTGAACGTAGTGTTTTTCTCCATATGAACATAGAAATTTACAATGTATTTCTTGAAGTGAAGAATGTATTGTTCAATGTATTTTCTGCTTTACTACTTACTATCAAAAACGCCGCCAGGCGATACTGTATTCCTGGTTAAATAAATAAACAAACAAACAAACAATCATTGTTAAAATGACCTTGGCATAAATATAAGAATAAACAGATAGATGGAATTGATTATTGCCCCTTTATTGGAAAATTATGAAGTTACATCTGTAGTTATCAAACTGTTGTTACATTGTTATCTAAAAAAACATTCACACATTTGCGATAGAAAGTTTATTCTAATGATATCCCGCAACAACAAACCAATAAACTTAGCACCTTATTTTCTTTAAAGCATCCCTTATATATCTATCTTATACATTTGACATCATTGCATCATTTCCAAGCATAAACGCCAACAATATCATACCTGTTTGAACCTAAAAAAACTACAAGAAAATCTTTCATTACTTTTTTTACTTCGATTTTTGACAGACAAGGACGACGTGGTACTGCACTCAAGTTTTTATAACTTATATTAACAGTACCACGTACATATAACAACATACCCATTTTAATTTTTATACACCTGGGCGAAGTGAGGAAAGTCGTGTAAAGTGCCTTTCCCAAGAGCACAGCATCGGTGGCGTCAGGGACTCGAACTCGGGACCTCTTGGTTCCAAGTTGAACACCCTGCCGTTACGCCACACGACCCCACATCTTGCTTACATGATCATATTCACCATCGATGGTTATAAAAGCCTTGTATCTACTGCTTATCTAGCCCCCTTAGCAGGCTCTACAAGATGGCTTTTCTTCTAACGCCATATCCTTTCGACTACCTACGGTCTCTATTGCACTAGGTTTATTCTGTCCGCGCCTCGTACCGAGTGCAAGAGAACGCCATATGCCTTCAGAAAAAAAGGCCCAACTCGTAAAGCCTGATAAGGAGGCTATACATTACCTTGGTTGCTCTTACTACATGATTTTTCTATGCATATAAGATACCACTAACTTACTTACTTTAAAGGCAACCTAAGCAATATTAGGGCGCTGAAAGTCATATATTCAAAATCAATTTTTTTCTGATTTCTGTCCATAGTAAGTTTAGATAACACTATACCATCACATATCGACCATTATGGAGCAAAAATGTGATGTCGTTGTGTGGTGGTAACTCATTGGAAATCTGAGCACTTGGAGGCCAGCCATCATTTCAAATCTTCCGAACATGCACGATTCTGACCGATAAATCCCGAACGCATCCGAAGAAATGATCACGTGGTCATGGCTCAATGTGCTTGGGCATTGTGACGTCACGCGGCCGGAAGTTACCGAAAATTGTCGACAGGAAACCGTTACGGCTGGATTCTGGGCTGATTTTTGGGGGGACCCAATAAATAAAATACTCCTTTTGTGGCTTGCTTCTGTGCTATTTTTAAACGCCCAAAGTCTGAAATAATGTGCTAGAATGGGGGAGCAAATGTCAGTTTCAACCTCACAAAACAGAATTGTTTTCCCCAGAATATTTCAAGTTTTACCCCCTGAAATCGCTTAGGGCACCTTTAAGAAATTATAGATTGACTCCTAAAACGGAGATCTAACACGAAGCGTCTGGAAAAGACGCTTCTTTCACCTCGGGAGAACAGAAAGGTTATCTTGTCAAACTTCCGGTGTGTATTGCTTGTGGAAATCCTTTAGAACTGTGTTGTTAACCGTTTTTTATTTGAAAAAGGGCCAAAGCTTAAAAAAATAACGTAGCTTATTTTTCGTATTGTAAAAGGTCGTTGCCATTTGAAACGGTCGTCGCCATTTGAAACGGTCGTCGCCATCTGAACGGTCGATGTGATTTTAAGTCTATTACCACACTCCGGCAAAACCGCGATGGTCGTGAATTAAACAAGAAATGTTCGAGGAAATATGTCATAAAGGCGTTAGATTTGCAGTTAGACTGGCGCTTTCAAAGTTATCGTATGTATTTTGTTTTCTTCTTATCTCTCCATGGATCTTTTAGGAACGTCCACAATCAACATGGACACACCGGATATGACGCCATCTTACCTTGCCCTGCGAGATTCTTTCAGAAAAAAACATGGGTGCACAAAAACGCGCACGGCTATATCAATCCGCCAATCTATGGCGAATATTTGTAGACCCTGGCTGCCACAATGAATCACCAGGCTTTCAAATTGCAAAGATGCGACAAAAGTTACATTTGTAATCAAGGACATTATATAATGTCCTTGTTGTAATGTAACATAAGAACACCTAAGCTAAAACTGAATATGCACTAAATGAAGACAGCACATGGTATTAAAGGTAGCTACTTTTTAGAGACATATTTGAGACAATGTCTTTCCAATGAAAAATAATACTATATTTACATAAATCTATCACCTTGCTCCACATTTAAACGTGTTGTTCACGTGCTTTGGACAGGCTGTCCACGTGACCTGAGGAACGATGTTCACGTGGCCTTTGACATCCTCATCACGTGCTCACCACGTGCTCACCACGTGGTGCTTAGATGCTGTGAAGGCTGAAGTACTGGCTTTCGATGGTGCTCCCATTTATTTTGAGTTGCACGTTACCTCCGTGGATGGTCAGGAAATTGCCAGGGAATTTGGTGGACTCAAACCTGAGGTCGCTACCCCTAGGGGTCATGAAGAACACACGGGCGTCGTTGATTGAGGTGATATTCTCCACAGGGCTTCCGCTCTGACAAAAGAAAAGAGCATTGTAAGAACATAAACATGAACAGCACAGGGAGATAGAAGTTTTCAGTGTCATTGAGCCATGTTTGATCGATGTAATAAATTTGTTTCTGACATACCTGGATTCTGACCCCTCCGCTTCTTTTGCAGGTGAAAAACTTGTTTATTTTGTCGAACTCCAAGACGACGTAACTTCCTATCCGCGCAGGAGCGCTAAGGAAGCTGTGAACGGCAATAGTGGCTGTTGGGAAACAATTGAAGGTTCAGTCAGATACAGAAAGTAAACAAACAAACACTGAGAGATCGCCCATCATTTAACATTTTCTATCTGTATCTGTATACGTTTCCGGTGTTTACGTTCCATGCCATAATCTATTGCTGATACATGTTCTGTGGTCTTTAATCATTTCTAAGATAAACCGAGACGGCGGGCGATACAGACTTCTGTGCACGTTTAGCCCTTTCTGTATGCCTTCACGTTACCGGAATATCAGTTACCAGATATGAGTGTCGCGCTTGACCGACAGAAAGCCCAACATCCAAAATTCGTGTGCATCGATCCTGTTGCCAACACCTCTCAGATTTCATTCTGTGAAGTTTAATTTAAAAAAAAAATCGTTTTAATTGTGTTATAGCGACATTTAATGCTTACAATATGCTTTAACTCACCGTCTGATCTGTTGGATGTGTTGAGCCGTCCCTTGAAGGCCCCTCCCCGCCTGCCGGGGAGCAGAACGCCGGTCCTGCTGCCGTACGGATGGTGGAGCTGGTTACGCTCGAGTCTGTGGTACTCCAGCGTCACGCTGAGTGCAAGCGCCTCTTCCTCCGACTCAGCGGCTGGCAAGATTACTGCAGAAAATGAATAAATCACTAGAGTTAAGAATTTGTGCTACATAAACTTCAGGTTTGCTATGTTAGTTTAGAGATTACGGAGTCTTTTTATAAACATGAATTGGTATTGAATTTTTCTTTTTATTTGAGTTAGATGTGTGATAGTTGTGTGCCGATTTGTTTCAGATATAGAGAACGCTAGCGACTCCATAAACACCCCTCCCAATTAAATGGTATGGCGACCCTGTGACATCACAATTGAAGATGGCGGCCGCCACACATGCCAACGGATTTAACAAATGTTTTGCTATGCGAAACTGTGATAAGTCGGTAATAGAGCATTAAAGTATAGCGGACTTATTCCTCAACCTAACCGACATCTATCGCACCGCAGTCATTCCTCAGTAAGACATTTAGAGCCGCGCAGTTCCCGTTTAGAACTTCGGACATCATCAATTTGTTCACCGCCATATTGGTCTCATTTCGAGTGTCTGAGAGGCGTGGGTAAACGGTTTTGATATCTTTAGAGTTGGGATCTCAACTAACCACCATCAAATTTCCGAAGCTCTAAGAAAATAGAAATATCTAATAAAAGCCTGTCGATGGCATACAAAAACGCAATCTACACACCGCAGAACATGGCTCATGCAAATTAAGACGCCTAAATGGCGGACATCGGTTGTTGATTGAAGAAGATAAGGAATGCGTGCGGGAATACACCCTATAACCTTCGATAACAAACGTAAGCAAAGAAACAATTTGAAAGCATTCTGGTGGTATATATTTCCAGCAGGCGACTGGACGAAAGGAAAAACAAAACTTTATATATACTCACTACCGATTTCCTCTATTTTGAGTTGCGCTGTGATGATTTCGACGTCAGACATGGACACTGAGCTGGTGTTGCTTCCCTGGGACGAACGGCGCATTTCCTGCGTGAGGAATCATCACACGGCTAGTTCTCTTTATTTCACTTAAAGCCATCAATAAAAGCCATAACCTGAGATATCTATTTTTTAAACAATTTTCCATCCACCGTTGCAAGTCACACTTCTATAAGGTCACGTGCTCCATATGTGGCCTCCGTCGATCAGTATAAATCATGATAAAATTCTAATTCACATCAGCCCTACACCAACGGCTATGGCCTAACAGTTTTATGCGAGCATGACGACGAGAGTCTCTGCCATGTACTTCGCATCTGTGAGCTGACTTAGTTCTTTTGCAAAGTTCTTTTGACTCATGTATTAATCACTAATCACGGCGAAGACCACAGGACTGGCCAAAAATGTCGGTAATACACATATTAACTTACTGTAGCAACTGTGTTTTTTTTAAGTCTCGCATCATCCATGAATGATAACCTACCATCTTTACCGCGTCCCCTAGGCCGGCAAACATGTTGATGACTTGTCCATGCCGCAGTTTCTCTACGTTCACGCCGTTGACATTGATCAACTGGTCTCCTTCCCTGTGTCGACGGAAACAACATTGTAAGACACTTGTGTGTATCTTTCTTTCTTTCATTCCTTTTCTTTCTTTCTTTCTTTCTTTCTCACTCTCTCTGTATGTGCGTGTGTGTGTGCCCGCGCGTGTGCGTTTCTCTCTTTATGTGTGTATGTGTGTGTACATGTATGTGTGTGTGTGTATGTGCGCGTGCGCATGTTTTAGTCATGGTATTTCCCCCTCGCACTTTCCTTTGGTACTGCAGCAAAACCGTTTACTTTGAATGTAACGCTAGTTTTAAAAACATTTTAAACGTATCTATAGAGGTTCAAGCTCAGGCACAGTCATGTGTTGGATTTGAAGTTTCTATATGGATACGTTTGGTAATGTTTAATATATGTACATTCAGATTGGAAGGTAAACAAAAGCGCCCGACTCCCCGGGGCCCTTTGTGACTTTGGTTCATTTTTTTCGTAAGAGTGACGTCTACATGTTGGCAAGAAAGATATCCAAGCAGATGTAAGAAGGTTCCGGCTCTGCCCCAGCTTTTTTGGCGTGTTTTTGCGACATCTAGCATGTCTTTCTAGTACTGCACCTCTCTTTAATATTCTCCGTAAAAAAGGTGTACTACTGAAGAAAAACGTACTAAATGCCACAAAAACGCGTGAAACAGCTAGCAAGACCGAGCCGGATGCTTGCGTCTGCTTAGAGATTAGATACCTACACGCTGGATCCCATTTTGGTCCTGAAAAAAGGGGAATAGAAAGGAAGGAGAAAAGGAACTAATACTGTTTACAGTAGGTAATGAATTTTGTATAGTGTTAAGTTACATTGACCAACCCTTTGTAATGGATAGCCTGGTTGGGTATCCATGGCTGTACTTTTTCTACAGTCAAATAAATCAAATCAAATACCATAGGTTCCTCAAACATTCCTCTGTGGACATAATATTAGTAGCCGCTAAGGCTCCGTGGCAGACACTTTGAGTTTACCAGTTATTTTGCTGACTAAATACAGTTTGGTTGTATGCTTTCATCAAGCTTTTGAAGTCTAGGCTACCAAAGCCCAAAGTAAACTCTCAAAATGAATAAATCCTGTACAATACTGCCTCAAGTGAAACTTGAAATATCTAGGGGACAATTGAGATTTTATAACACAGGCTAGACATTTCCCGAAAGTTTCAATTTTTCAGTGTGCCTGACCGTGATCGCTTCAGGTTTCAGGTTGCTTTGTTCTCTAGTCACAAGATAGTGAGTTACCGAAAGTTCACAGGGATTTCCCCCATAGGGCCCTTACAACGTTGCCAAGTGACGTCATTGTCATGGCAACCGCCACAGGGTGTCACACGATCGTGAGTCACCGAAAGCTAACAGGAATTTCCCCTAACAACGTGACCAAGTGACGTCATTGCCATGGCAACCACCGCAGGGTGTTTCGCACTACATGTCGTGTCTAGTACGTACAAGTTGATCTTTTAAATGCACAAATCATTTGTTGACGTTGAGTATATTCTTGGCATTACAAAATGACTGAACCGTATCTCTGATCGGTATCTACCGATTACACAATACACAGATGTGGCCACGCCTACAAAACTTCGCGTTGCAGTGATTATCTGTTGACGTTACTTGTTTTTTGTTGACTGATAGAAAATGATGAAATGAGAAGATAACAGCATTAAATAGTCCAGTAATTTGACCACACCTACAAAACGTCGTGCCTAGTACAAGGTGACTTTTTTAAATGTACTAATTACCTATTGACGTTGAGGTATATTTAGTGTCACAAGTCGAGTCAATGATAAGAGAAAAATATTACATGCTAATGTGGACGATATTTTGTACATTCTTGTGTTTTTACATAAGGCTACAAACCGTCTCACCTTGTGCAATTGACAGAAAAGTTATGACAATATAATGTCTAGAACACAATTTATCAGAACCGAAGCGTTTTCCGCCAGTACGTAGTAAAGCCGTCAGGGGGCCCCAAATCTATCCATTTCCAGTTTTCGCCGCTCGACCAACACCCCAAACATGAAACCAAGGAGGTAATCAATTTGCCAGGAGACTATTTCATTTGGAAGTAGGAGAGGGAGGGGAACTACAAATAGGTACCATAGCAAAGCAAATGTTCGGTCCTTCTATAACCTTGTCCTTTTTAAAGGGCGTTTACATAGCTATAGTGACACGCTGCATACTGTGCGGGGATTCCCAACTAAAGTTAGTGGCACACCCACACACATGCACCGATACAGATGTGGAGACCTAAGAAAGCCCAGTGGTACAATCGGTGTGTGAGTAGCAAACAGGCAGCGCGAGCATCGCGACACTGGCAGGCAGCGCGAGCGTCGCGACACTGGCAGGCAGCGCGAGCGTCGCGACAACAGGCAGCGCGAGCGTCGCGACACTGGCAGGCAGCGCGAGCGTCGCGACAACAGGCAGCGCGGGCGTCGCGACACTGGCAGGCAGCGCGAGCGTCGCGACAACAGGCAGAGCGAGCGTCGCGACAACAGGCAGCGCGAGCGTCGCGACAACAGGCAGCGCGAGCGTCGCGACAACAGGCAGCGCGACAACGAGCTGCTTGGAGAATATTCCATCCTACCAGTCTCCAAGCAGACGTCACAGGTTGTAGAGAAAATTGTGACCTCCATATCTTGAGAGAGTGCTGACAGAAAACAGGGCTTTTGATAACAATCTTCTCTACCAACCTCTGCTTGGAAAGTAATACCATACCACCAAATACAAATACAGGTAAATAAAGGTCTGCACGACACATGTACTAGAAAGCCCGACAAAAAGGCCTAAAAGCACGTCAAAAACCAGTCGAAACCCCTCCTCGGCTTGGAGAGTACTACTAATAAAAACCCAAGGAGATACGCGAGTACGCCGCTCCCGGGATTCGAACTCACACCAATCCCGATCCGCGCGGTTTGGGAAGTCAACGCGCTAACCACTAGGCTAAAAGATCCGGACCGGTTAGACTGGTCAGTTAGTGGAGGTTGATCCCCACTGTTACAACTGTACATGAACCTTTTTGTGAAGCAAACAGTGACCACTAGTATCTGTTGATGTTATGAAGGTCTTCGTCTTTGGAAACACTCATATCTTTTGACATGAGGATGAAATGTATTAATTAAGCCAAGTTTGTAGGTCATTGATAAAGTGGCCTTTTTTCCCCTTCAAAGCTGCAATACCTCTGGTATATGGAGGTTTTGCAGAAACAGTGTTGAAATGTAAACAGGCACCCCGCTGGGCGGTTGGGCTGAATAGCCATGTGTGGCCCACACTGACCCAACTGTATTCTCCAAGCAGAGGTTTCAGTCGAGTGGGGTAGGAGTGTCAGTGATTTTTTACGTCTTTCTCCCTTCGTTGGAGAACCCAACTGCCCACTGACCTTGTATTCTTTGAAAGGTCACAGTTTTTAAACATGTGTTGTTTGTTGTAACATTCCTTCATTTTTTAACGTTTCTCTCCCATGAACACTCGATCGAAATCTCTACTTGGAGAATAGGTTATTCCAAGGAGGTTAATTTTAACCTCCTTGGTTATACGAACAATCTTACGTTCTTCCAGGCGCATTTAGAGTAGAGTAGAGTTAACGATTTATTGTATAGATACACGAATCTAAGGCGGCAGCAATATATACAGTCATGTATAGATAGGTTTGGATACCATACCATCCATTCATACCCTGTTTTGTAGAATAGCGGATTAGGTCAGAGGTTATGTCAAAGGCACAGAAACAATAACAACAGCTTTTTGCGCGCCTGGATTTCAATTTCCCGGCAAACTCGAAACAAGGCTCTACAAAATACTAGACAACTAGATAACTCTACTCTCATATAACTAACTGATATAACTTTTCGCTTAAACAAGCGTTCCCTGGTATTTTGTATTAAAGACGTTTTATTTCTTTGTAGTTCCCATATGAAATGGTCCTTGGTGTGACAGTTTTATGGTTCGTTTCTCCTCGTCACAGTGCAGGAGTCACAGTGGGAGTGCGTAATGTGTAACTCTCCAAGCAGACGTTACATGCCCACTGCACTCAGCCAATCAATGGGAGCCCTTCAATTACTAGTGTGTTAAAATCTAGGTAGTGCAGAAAAGTATGATACTATGAAACAACTTCCTTGTATGAAACGAGAAGCGCAAAATGTTGTTGTAATTGTTTCTGTGCCTGTGACATAACCTCTGACCTGCACGCGGGACCGTCCGCTGTACTACAAAACAGGGTGCGAATGGACATTATGATATCAAAACCGATCTCTCCCTCTATATATATATATATAGCTGCCGAGTCTCTTCTTGCGCTATCTGCTAGGAAAAAAGAGTATTAGATACTAGTGCATCTAAAGTTAAAATGTAAAAGATTACGTGAGGGTTGACAATTATAGTAGATTATCAAACTGTTTTTCGAACTTTCAGCATGATTAATCGTTTGAACCCAGGCTGTGCTGCCTGTTGTCGCGATGCTCGCGCTGCCTGTTGTCGCGATGCTCACGCTGCCTGTTGTCGCGATGCTCGCGCTGCCTGTTGTCGCGACGCTCGCGCTGCCTGCCAGTGTCCCGACGCTCGCGCTGCCTGTTCGCTACTCACACACCGATTGTACCATTGGGCTTTCGTAGAGACCATACCGTGGACTTTGTATCTCTGTCGGCTATGTTTATTCAAAAGTTGGCCTTTGTTTATTCAAAGTCTACATAACGACAGCATAGTACAAAACGGGAACTTGCTATATGGTAAGCAAGGCAAAGGAAAATTTCAGACCGTTCCCCGTCAAAACGTAGAAATTCGAAAATAAACGCAAGTATTTGACCTATACTCTCTTATAGGTTGGACCGCTTATTGACATCCTCTTATTGGTTAAACTGATAATTGTGATTGACAGGCAGGATTGGTCTCACACCCGAGACACACCAACCACCTGTTCGAATAGGCATATCCTGACCATTACGCACCCCCCCCCCCCCCCCCTAGGCGGTATTACATCATTGCTATAACTAGTATAACACCTTGACCGACAGCACGCTTAACAACGATTTCTTTCCAACAACACCAAAGCTTCAAGAAACAGCCTCGTATTCGTAAAAAAAGCAATGCTCTCAAACCCTTTCTTTTACATGTACTTACTAAACTCTTGACAATTGTACCTTTAATGCGATTATTTGCAGCTAACATCATTAAAATTCCATACCAACCGCTTAACCAAGAAAAGGCCATTCATTAACAGAATTAGGGAACTGAATCTAATGTTTACTGTACGTAAGACAAGGGAGAAGTGGAGGAATGCAGAACAGAATGTGCTTACTATTGTAGTAATAGGAGAGCTTGCGTTGCAACACAAAATAATTATTTGAACAGAAAGACAATCGACATACCTGACACCCGCTCGGTGGGCAAGGCCGCCCGCGGTCACTCGGGTGAAGGTGTGTTTGGAGCCGTAGACGCAGGCCCCGATGTCCCGGGGAATGCCGCCCGGGGAGAAACTCACGCACACCACGGTGATCGGGTCGATCACGTCCGGGTACATGGGCTGAAGCTCAGGGAACTATGAAATAAAAATGGACGGGAAGAACATGTTAGATTTGTGAACGTGACAACCGTGAAAATGCGTTGTATAAATGGCCAAGTACACAGATTCAATTAGTCGCATTCCTGGCAAAACATTTTTGTCATTGGGAAAGGCACTTAACACTTTTCTCACTCGACGAAGGTGTAAAAATGGTTACCTGGCTTCGGTTGGGGAGGTAAAAGGCGGTAGAAAGAGAGGGATGGGCTCCACCCCCCAATATCCCTCCCTAAACACAGTGAAAAACAACCCACTGCCCCTACGGCCTATTCTACTATTCTGCGCGCATACTACCCAAGCTGTTGATGGGTTAAATCAAAACCCATACGATTTCTTGGTAACCTAAAGGATCCCCATTATTGTGAAAAACGGAGTAACGCTTCCCCCCATACATCTGCTTGAAGTTTTTTCTCTCTTGGCAGCGCAGCCGAAGGTCACAGCCAAACAGGAAATCCCCTAAAGGAGAACAGTTCAAGAAACCCCAGCTAAATACTTCCCCAACACCAATTTAACGTGTAACGTTGCCCCCTGCTCATGCCCGTAGCCAGAGGACCCCCCCCCCCCATTGGCTTGAAGGTCCACTTTCACAGGCTCGAAGGTCCACTTTTCAATGTTCAAGATTTTTTTTTAAGGTGGACTTATTTGTATCACCAGCAATGCCACAGAGGCTAGAATCCTAGAAAAAACTTTGTCTCTGATTTTTCCTCTGAAATTCTCTCAAAAACACCCTTTCAGAAGGTCCAATTCTTAGAATTTGAAACGCTCGAGGGTCCACTTTTTGACGTCCGAGGGTTTTTTTCAAGGTGGATCTATTTGTATCACCACCGGAGCTGAAATCCTAGAAAAACTGCTAACTTTGTCTCTGATTTCTTTCTTTGAAATCCTCTCAAAATCACAGGAAATGCCATATCAGAAGGTTCAATCTTTAATATTTCCCGGACCCCCCTAGGAAGCTCGCGCCTGCGGCGCTCGCTGGTCCCTCAAACATTAAAAAGACCCCCCCCCCCCTTCAAAATCCTGGCTACGGGCATGTCCCTGCGAATTCTGCTTAAAATTCAATGCTAGCACCAAGAAGGTTTTCATCAATGATTAAAGCTGTCTTGCCAACACGCTAAGACAATAAACAAATTCTGCTTAAAATTCAATGCTAGCACCAAGAAGGTTTTCATCAATGATTAAAGCTGTCTTGCCAACACGCTAAGACAATAAACACATGTGTAGTAGTACCTCTGTTGAACAACGGCCGCACTAAACAGTTACGTCAAGCGAAAACTATGCGTTCTCGCATGATCAAAGCGCTACCTATGAAGTACAGCTACGAATGTTAGCACACCTTTCTATAAGTTTACATAAATGTGTGTACTTACATCGGGCTCTATCGGTACACTCACACAGCAACAACATCGGCAGCATTTGGACGAAGTCTTCCCCATGTTGTGTGATGTTCTGTTTCGGCCGGTTTTACGAGCTTAATCAAGACAACGACTGCTCAGTTCGCTTTGCGCTCTTAACTCTGGCTACCTTAACGGCCTCTACCGCCTTTTATGCTCTAAGAAGGGGGAATTCCCTTCCCTTTTCGGGGAAAATGATGCCATAAGTTTCGCCCCCGGATCTTGTACGTCACTGTTCATAGAAACCATGTGGTAAGAAGCGGAAGTCTGCCTCGCTGCCATGCGGCAATTAGGGATGGCCTTATATGGAAGTGGGCGTGTTTTCTGAATGGCCTCCGGTGTCACGTCTTATCTCAAAGCAGATGGAGGGTGTCGGCTTTTTCGTTCGATTTTCATTTTTCTTCGCAGATCTTTGATCTTAGATGTTTTTTTCTTCACAGATTCTTGTCGCCATGGCAATGGAACGGAGTGGAAGCAAATAAACAAAGGCAGAGTTTGAAATGTGCGAAGAAACAAGGCGCGTTTACCGGCGTGCGTTAAAGGTCGTTGACCGGGAAATAAGATCTAGACCCCTGGCTAGTTTGTGAATTCGAGCAGAAGCAGAACTTAGGACAATAACAATAAGGTACTGTAACTAGATATGTGTGTTTTACCGACACCAAGGGGAAGAGCAATTCTTCCCTTTTGTTTCATATGTACATGTATCATGTTTAGTGGTCTTTATTGAATATTTCTGCAACAACAATGTGACATAAATGTGCTTCTAAAACGTTTACATAAACGTGCAAAACGACTATCCGTAGTTTTGTAGATAACTCAACATGAGGAAATAATTATTTCAATAACCCATGCATGAAAATCGCACTACGTATATCATGTAGACATGTAGAAATAATGATGTTACGTTAACGCAATATCGCGGCCGGTATCGTGAAATTCGTTGTGTAAACTATACTATAGGTTGTCCTCATTAGAAAAAAAAGTACACATTGGCATACTGTTTAAGAGGTATAACAAAACAGGGGACGTATTAGCAACTTCCGATGATACGTTTTCTGTATTATTTATCTTAACATGCGTAAGATACGCTCCGATACACCTTCTGTAAACACAGACACTTTGCTATTTCTATCCACTAGACACCTGTAATTAAGTTTACATACCGAAGTCGGGAGATATAACGTAAAAACGGGGGCGTATTTGTAACTTCCGATGTTATGTTTTCTGTATTGTTTTTTAAACATGCGTAGGATTCGCTCCGACACACCTTCCTTTTGTGTGTAGACACAGCCACTTGGCTATCTATATCCTCTAGTCTGGGCACCTGAGATTTAGTTCACATACCGATGTGACGGGAGATATCATAAAAGCGGGGGTGTATTAGGAAACTTCCGATGTTATGGTGTCTGTTTTATTGTTTATGACATGCGTAGGATACGCTTTGACACACTACCCTGTGTAAACGCAGTCACTATCTATCCTCTAGGCACTTATAACTTAGCCTACATACCGATGTGAAAAAAAGTCGTAAGATATATAGCAAAAGAGGGGACGTGTTAGTAATTTCCGATGTTATGTTTTCTGTATTGATTATTCAAACATGCGTAGTATTCGCTCCGACACACCTACCTTCTGTAAACTAAGTTACGGAGGCGTTATTGTAGACTGTACAAAGGTTATTGCACCATTCTTTATGGAGCGTATACCCCCACCGGAAGTGATCGACCTTTCTTTAGAGTCCGTATAATGGCGGACTTTGACCGTGAGTTTTAGAGTAGGTGGAATTCCTGTATTCCTGTGAAAAAGGAAAAATAGTTATCCGCTAAGGGATAAAGCATGAGTTTTCAAGTTTAAGTAGGAAGAGAGATCTAGAGTAATGAAGACGTGACTTTAAGCTACGACATATCCTAGGACGTCAGCTTTACGTCACAATCGGACCTTGTTCTTAACCCATGGCGAGGCACACCGGCCACGAACTAAATATAGTAGAAAAATTTATACAATTACAGATTGGAGTACAATCAGATCTAGATTTGAACAATCACTCGATAGACGGAGAAAATGGTTGCTGAGGACAGTTTGCTGCTCTTAGCCTGGAAACCATACCATCGGGGGCTCCCCGATATCTCTACGGCGCAGGGAGTGATGCCCGCCCGCCCAGACAGCTTAGCCTGTTCGGAGGTGACAAACTCTCTATGGCAGCTAAAGTAGACAGGCTGCAAAATTCTATATGGAAGCTAAGTAGACAGGCTGACAGAAACGGCTCAATAAAGCAGACTGGGCCCGGTTAAACCCCCCTAAGCCGACCCCTAGAGACTGGGACCAGGCTAGCTGCTCTGGACAGGGTGGGGTTAATTATGTAGAATTGGATGGGTCTGTTTTAATGTGGCTTATGATCGGATGTTGTTGGCTGCGCCAGGTGGTTGCTAACCCGGTCAACAGTCTCTACGAGTAGGTTTAAGCGAGGACATTATATGTCCTTGACCAGACTAACTACGCCGGCTATAGGACGAATATTTGCCAGGGTTTCACTCAGGGCCTACGCGGGCGAAATGTGATCTTCACTGACTCTGCTGGCTAATTATTCCCTTTTCTGCCGAGTTTTGCGATCCATGCGCCCGTAGGAGGGCCTTATGGCGGCTAAGGTTTAGGGTCGGTGTTCTACAGGTCCGGCAGTCTGCTATTTTGGCACGGTCGCTCCATTCCGTCTGAAGACTCCAAATTCAATGCGAGACAAAACAATGAGGGTAAAAAAACACACACACACAAAACAAGATGCCCAAATTTGATGCAAGGGGCGTAAAAGAAGATGCCTAACTTTTCAAAATCGATACTATAAACATGAATTGAAGCGACAAAATATGGTCTCAGACTCACAAGAAAGACGTATTTTATTCCTGTATACAAGAAGTTCAACCCGGGGACACTAGTGCGGTATAGTCTCTACCAGAGTAACTACGCCAGGGTTTAACTTGCAGGCTCCGTTACGGGCGAAATGTGATCTTCACTGTGGACTGACTCTGCTGGCTAATTATTCCTTTTTCTGCCGAATTCTACGATTCATACGCCCGTAAGAGGGCCTGGTGGAGGCTAAGTGTGGTATCACATACCAAGTTAGTAACTATACCCATGGCTGCCACATACACTGGTGCCACTTCTACAACTATCAAACTAGTTACACGTCTACAACTACAGTCATGGCTACCTCACTTGTGTGATTTCTGCATGCAGGCTACAACAAGACCTATTGCCCCATTCTGGTACATGTTGACAATGTCCGGGCGGGTATTTGTTTCTTTCAAAGACAGGCAATAATTAATAAGGGCGGTGATGTCATCCATAAGTTGAACTTGCTGTGGCCTAATCCACAAAATCTGATTTTTCGATGTGGATGTGGCTTTAACGCTTGCCCTGCTGGATTTCCATAGGAAAACAATACCTACTCTCCAAGCAGAGGGAAGATCCGAGGTATTTTCGACGTATTTTCGACGTATTTTGTACGTCTTTCTACTTTTCCGTTTTATGTTGGGTCTCCCTCCGAGGAGAGTAAAAATTATCCCCACTGCTGTTCCCAGACACCTATGAAAAAAAGGGTACTAGTTTGATATTGCTCATTTTTAACGACTTCGCTTTACAACAACCGCGCGGGTGCAACGTATGCATTCTAAGAATACCCTCAACCCGACAATTGTCAGGGCTAGCATACAGAACATCCGTGTATGTGCAACCCGAATTCTTGTCGGGTGTAGCAGGACAAGGATTAAAACCACTTCCAGTCCCGGAGGATGGTCCTTCCGCCGTGCTTCCGTCGTCCCTGCTACATGTGCTAGCCCAGTAGATAAGCTTATTGCATTGCTTGATTTCGGCCACAATTTTTTTTTAAAACTCTCCATTTGTTTGACTATAGATGCTTTCTTAGGTCTTTCTGTGGCTGTTTTTCTTTAGTTGATATTACCACATATTGCCATCACACACTCACGCATCACGCACACACACTTACGCACACACACACACACGCACACACACACACACACACACACACACACACACACAGAGAAAGAGAGACACAAATAGACACACAGACACACAAACGACAAATACACACATACAGATACACACACACACACACACACACACAGACAGTCAGGCGGACACACACACAAACAAATACACACCGTTGAATTACCATCCTCCTTTTGAAAGGATCTAAATCACTTGTGTCTTTATTCGATCTTAGCTTCCACGTCCACTTTGGTAATTCCCAAAAGACAGACAGCAAGAAACGTGAAACTAAGAAAAGAACCACGCAACAAGGTTCCGTATGAATGACTACGAAAGGCGTTACCATGCAGAGTGCCTTCGACCTCCAGTGGAACTCATTCATGCAGAAAATGACAAAACGCGTTGATGCACTACAAGTGTAACGTTTGATCTAGTAACAGTTTAGTGTTATATAGAATTAACATACAAAGCCGAGTGATCAGGCTTGGGAAAAAATGTTGTGTTTCCGGTTTGGGTCGGAATTATCTTTTTTTTTCATATTTCGGGCGAAGTGATGCAACAAATACAAAATAGCAATGTAAAACTGGAATACATCAGGACACCATAAGTTTCAACATTATATTGTAATCATACATTAATATACTCATCGTTGAAGCACAGCATATTGATAAACTGTACAAAGAATTGCAATATTTAATACACATTCGTACATCAATGGTTCAAAGCTAAAATCTGTTAACAGAATGTGCCTGTTTTGAATGTCATTACTTCACAACATTTTTTCCTAGGCCTTAGGTGTGATATAGCCTGGAAACCATACCATCGGGGGCTCCCCGATATCTCTACGGCGCTGGGAGGGATCCCCGCCCGCCCAGACAGCTTTAATAGTCCGCTCGGGGTGTGTTTACGGCCTTGGATTAAGTTAGATCGCCTGGCGGAACTCTCTATGGCAGCTAAAGTAGACAGGCTGCGAAATTCTACACGGCAGCTAAGTAGACAGGCTGACAGAAACGGATTAATTAAGCAGACTGGGCCCGGTAAAACACCCCTAGGCCGACCCCTTGAGACTGGGACCAGGCTAGGTGTGATAGTACTCTCCAAGCAGAGGTTGGTCGGGAAGATTGTGACCTTTTTTATTATATGCCCCTTTTTTGTCGGCCCTCACCACCTCTTGGTGGTATATGATAAAAAAAAATCTTCCCACCAACCTCTGCTTGGATAGTATGTAATATGTCGTTCGATTCAATAGTATAACCACCCGCAACGTTCCAGCTAGTTACAAAGGACGGTTTTACGCACGCGTATACTGACTAGGCAAAACATACAGATATAAACACCTTAGCCGTATACAATATATACTGCATGAACAAAAATCTGAAAGCACATCTTTCTTGTTTTCATTGTAATATAATTGGAAGCGCATATTCGTGATTCGTAAATTTCATTTGAGCCAGCACCACACATCTGCTTGGGTGTCTCATCCCCAAGGTCTAGACAACTGGATGTGGCCGGCGACACAAAGCCACGACGTCACGGGAGTGAGGACGGGCAACCCCCGGTGTTTCCCTCGCAACAGCTGATGACCTGTGATAACCCTATGACGTCACATCTAAGTAGCACTATGTAACACTAACGGAACGTACATACGGTAATTGGCCTACTATTTAAACCTATTAACGTTATAACTACCAAAACTCTACTGCTCTCTTTGGTAAACGTTACATTGGAGTAATAGCCGTTGTATAAGATATGTCTTTCGACACAACTTAATGGACCTATACTATATATGGCCTCCGTCGGTCAGTATTGACCATGGTAAAATCCTAATTCACAACAGCCCTACAGCATCGACTATGGCTAAACAGCCCTATACGAGAATGGCAGTAGTCTCTGCCACAAAAATCACATCTGTAAGCTGACTCAGTTCTGTTGCAAAGCTCTTTTCTGCGGTTCCGCCTTTCTTCTGCGCTGTGCATCAGTCTGACTTCCCCTGATTTGAGCTGCCTGAACAGTTTGCATCTCCACCTGGAACGGTCACTTGCAAGGTCCTCCCAGTGCTCCGTGTCAATATCCAGAGCCTTCAAGTCCCTCTTGCAGACATCTTTGAAACGCAGCTGTGGCCTCCCGGTATGTCTCTTTCCTGAGATCAGTTCTCCGTTCGGAAGGTCTTTGGGGATTCGGCCATCCTCCATGCCACGGGCGTGGCCTAGCCAGCGAAGTCTGCGCTGCCTGAGCAGGGTGAACATGGTAGGGAGGCCGGCGCGGGACAGCACTTCGGTGTTGGTCACTTTGTCCTTCCATGATATGCCAAGGATACGGCGCATACACCTCATGAACCTATACTATTCATAGAGATATCAACCTTAAATAGGCGAAAACGACCTGGACGCTTTATAATACGTTTTGCCGACGTGCTCTCGTGTATGCCTGACACTGCCGTCTTATATATTGTCTGGTATATCAGATCTACACATTTATGAAGTTCAAGAAGAAGGAATTAGGCTTCGAACAAGAAAAGCCAGGGTCTGCATGCCTTTTCGTGCGGTGAGGCAAGCTAGCTACTTGAATCCACTGTTTAATCGTAGGGCCCCACTTTAGGTAATACATTGTCGGTAAATTATTCGTGAAGCGTGATTGGTCGTTTCAATTATACGAAATGCATTATTTGTTATCCTGGATTCATCAATATCAAAGAATTCTTCGTATGGCGTCGTCGGAGATTGCCGAAAAATCACTACGGTCAGCGTCCGGTTGTGTAAGTGTTCAAAGACTGTAGCTATTTTGCGGGTTCACTGTTGTCGGTCTGATTAGATCTTAGTTTTGACGTCCGCCCACATACATACACGCACGCACGCACACTCACACACACACACACACACACACACACACACACACACACACGCACGCACACTCACACACACACACACACACACGCACGCACGCACACTCACACACACACACACACACACACACACACACACACACACACGCACGCACGCACACTCACACACACACACACACACACACACGCACGCACACTCACACACACACACACACACGCACACACACACACACACACACACACACACACACGCACACACACACACACACACACACACACACACACACACACAACACAAACACATTCACACTTGCAAATGTAAGTTAGACATGTACACCCCTGATTCAATGGTAGTTCAACACAGGGCTCTAAATTCATATTTGAAACAAGGTGTGCTGCTCAAAACAAATTAGCTGCACAGGAAGAATTTGGGATGCCCAACATGAAATAAATTACGTAATTCTAGCTGGCTTCAAAATTTCAAACAAGTAGAAATTTAGTACATTGTTGTTCATCAAATAAAGTACAACAAAAGGTTATATTGCTTTCTTCTGATGCTAACATTGCAATAATATCCTGTATACATTTAATAGTGTACAATATACTAATAAAAACTACTAATTCTGTCAATAGTACCTTTACCCTGCAGCGTGCGAAATGTCCAAGTGCACTAGTTGGTGCAACCACAGTTAAATGTTAGGTGCACATCTCTAATTTTGGGTGCACAGAGGTGTAATGCATCCGCTATTTCGAGCCCTGTCCAGGCCGTCAGAAAGTTGCGACATTTCTCTCCAACATCTGCTTGGAGTTCTTGTCTCGATGATTGATTAGAAACCCCCCGTCTAATGACATGGTATAATCCAAGATGGCGGCGTTCCCAACCCGGAAGTGGCAGACTGACAAAGTTTTCCTTCTTTCTGTCTCTCTCCTGTCGCTGGTTGCCCTGGCAACCACGTCAGACGGCAGACAGCTTTTTGAAGACTTCGTGGTGAAATTTGGGAAGAAATATCAGAGCAAGGAGGAGTATTGGAGGAGATATTACATCTTTAAGGTTGGTATGCAAATTGTACACAGTTCAGAACAAGGTTTATAGTTATAAGATACTGTATTCTGAAAATGTATCCTACATCCCTAGACTTGTACTTTAAAGAAAAATCTGTAGTTTTAAGAACACTCAGTTACACACACACTTTGAGAAAACTATATGCTTCTGTTCAGTGACTGCCACAGTCTATTCTTTATGTTGTTAACAACAACAATTGTTGTTGTAATGTTGAGACTAACTATACAGGGCATATTTGTCATGACCTCTCCACAGTAAAATAATGACACCTTATATATGCACTTTCGGTGTATTTAATTACGCATACTGAGTTACTTGTGGTTGCAGACCACAGTATTCTCCTATAGGGATTTACATGGTTAAGGACCCCAAAGTGAGAAGCTTCGACGCTTGAAAATTTATAGTAGGGTGCACAATCAAGGTGCAAGATTTTAATATGGTTGTCTTCAGGGTTCAATCTACAAAATATGTGAAAATGAGCTTTAATTTGCCAGCTCGTTCTCTTTTAAATTAAAAGCCGCTTTGATATGACACCCAGTGGACTGGTCATCACACTGCAGCTGATGCACAGTATTCAGGTGCGAAAACAAGCCGATCGAACAATCATGTTCAATCCAACTCGTTCACACTCAAAACTGACATATTCCTCTACCATTCACCACAGTTTCCGCCTCGCTAACGTGCACAGAAAAATAACTACGGCCTTTT
Source organism: Branchiostoma lanceolatum (assembly GCF_035083965.1). Classification (NCBI taxonomy): domain Eukaryota; kingdom Metazoa; phylum Chordata; class Leptocardii; order Amphioxiformes; family Branchiostomatidae; genus Branchiostoma; species Branchiostoma lanceolatum. The sequence continues at coordinate 21,466,241 of NC_089727.1, forward strand.
CAAGCGATGTGATGTATTACATCATACCGGAACTACTTTTGGGGACAGGGGTCGTCCATTAAAAGCCGCTTTGATATGACCCCCAGCTGACTGGTCATCATACTGCAATTCAAGCCGATCGAACAATCATTGTAATCCAACTCGTTTACACTAAAAACTGACATATTCCTCTACCATTCACCACAGTTTCCGTCTCGCTAACGTGCACAGAAAAAAAAACTACGGCCTTTTCAAGCGATGTGATGTATTACATCATACCCAAACTACTTTTGGGGACGGGTCGTCCATTAATACTGTGTTCTGCGACCTTGTCACATGTTGCAGGAGAGCGTGTTACGCCATCAGCAGCTGAACCACGACAGGACGGACGACTCCGCTCTGTACGGGGTGAACCAGTTCTCCGACCTCACGCCAACAGAGTTCCGCGGTAAGTATAGACTGGGCTGAAGGGATGGATTACTGTTCGCCATGCATGTGGTACAGGTGTTTGTAGTGTCTACTAAGACCTGGTTCATACTTGGTAAAACCTATGCGAATCAATTCATAAGGCCACACCAATTCTATTTCTTGCTTCTCGAATTTTTTCAGGAAAAAATTGGAGCAACGGCGAAAAAAAAAATTTATTTGCAAATAGTCTGGGCCCTAATCCTCTTATTCTTTATGTTATATAAACCCTTATTTTCACCCCAGACTCTGGGGTGAAAATAAGGGTTTATATAACATAAAGAATAAGAGGATTATTCAAGTTTCATCTTTGTACGGCTCATTTTATGCATTGCACCCCTTTCTTTGATCTAGTACATAACTATAATTTCAATAACAAAATTGCCTTTAGCTAGGTAATATGATATTTTCATTGTTGGGTTTGAAAATAAAGGTTTGTTTTCAAAATATCAATTTTCTATCTCAATTTTTCCACAGAAAAACACCTCTCCTTGATAAATACAGGTGGACGTTTTCACACCAGTAATGTCACAGGCTACTTTAAGGCTCTGAGCGACGTTCCTGTGATCTGGGACTGGCGCAGCAACAAGACAGTCACCGCCATTAGGGACCAGGGCAGCGTAAGGCACTTTCAAATCATTAACTTGGTTCTTAATGATTTAGTGCTACTGACCTGTTCCGAGGTGTATATGGTGACAATTTAACAACTCAGGCCAGTGACGTACATTTGTATACTACTACTGATACTACTGATAAACCACCGAGTGAGTGAAGCGATATTGGCAGATCATTAATGGGCAGCTTTCTCAGTCATTAATCGAATTGTAACATTCTAGCTGTGTAACCAATAAGAATGGAGGCTTGTGATTGCTACACACAGACTTGCTCTTTGAAATTTGTATTTTAGTCCCAAACATAACAATCAGGTAGAAAAATTCTCAGTTTCGATGTCGACTTGATATAGTTTTTTTCTTCTTTTCTACATGTATGAACTTTTCCTGACTGGGACTTCTGTTGTACATGGAATAGTGTGGAGGGTGTTGGTGAGTTTGTTAGTTTGTTTCTCGTTTTCTAATTCATAAGGTTTTCACATTCTTTTGTAGAGTCAAAGATTTTTTGTAAATTTTTATGAAGAGTTTTCAGCTTTCACCAGTGAAGTCAGAAAGAATGCTGTTGTGTTTTCAGGGCCTTCAGTATCGTGGAGACCATCGAGAGTCAGTGGTCCATCGAGGGGCACCCGCTGGAAGAGTACAGCGTACAGCAGGTCTGATTATTTCTAAAGGCATCCAGAGCATTTTATGAGTCTTGAAACTTGAATAAAAAAACTCCAATATCTAGTCATTCCTACACATAGTAAGTTTCAATAACACTATACCATTACATATCGACATAAAGGAGCAAAGATATGATGTCGTTTTGTGGAGAAAACTGATAGAAATCCAAGCCCCAATAGACTGATCCTGTCGACTGTCCACCACAATTAGTGGGAGAGTGACTGCATATCCGTCAAATATTTGCATTTTTATGTTTAATTTTGCATTTCTACGTTTTGACTGAGGTGGGCGGGGCTAATTGGTATCAGTCCGCTATATATTTACGCTAGGCGCGTGAAACTAAAAGATCACCATGTAGCTTATTTTTGTGCCGCTTTTGAGCACTTTCGATAAGAAATCCGCATGCAAATGTGGTAAACAGTGGCATTAAATGTCAATTTCATAAAGATTACAGCAACTAGAATATTTCAAGCCTCATAAAATGCTCTGGGTGCCTTTAACCTGTAAACAAACACGCAAAGAAAAAAATCATAGAAGGGAACATTGTTTTTGCTCTATTTCTTTCTCTACTTCCTCTTCTCCAAACAAATGAGGTCAGTGACCTGGACCAGACGGCTGTCACCATGGTTACTGGTTATTAGGTTAAGTTGATTACATAATGCAAAAGTGGCAGGACAGAGCTAGAGGAGCTGGTTACCATGTTGTGTTTGAGCAAGGAGGTTAAAATTTTAACCACCTTGGTTTGATCAGGGACATTATACACTTTTTTGTTTAAGAATAAGTCTGTAGTTTGTTTAAGGCTAGGTTATCATTTATATATAATATGTATTAGCTTGCAAATGTTACCGTTTCTAGTCTTTCAATTGCTTGTCAATGATAATATCAATATGAAGTGTTGTTTTTAGGTTTTGTGTCTGTCTGTCTGTCTGTATGTATATCCCTGATTCCCAATGTAAAAACAGAATTGCCATACATGTATACATTTCATCTTTAAATACCAGTGCTCTGGTATTTTTCTCTGTGAGGTTTGTAAGGTTAATGCAAAGCAGTATGGATGAGGGGGTGAAGCCTGCTATCCCTGATTGCCTTGTTATAATGTACATGCATGTTGTAATTGTACCATGCGATCCCCTCCTACTACAGGTGTTGGACTGTGACCGTACCAGGGGAAGTCATGGCTGTAGAGGAGGTGACACCTGTAACGCACTCGCATGGATGAACCAGGTTTGCTTCTCGAACTTCCTTTGTTCAGTCTTGCCTGAAAAGAGGCTAAAATTATTAAAGGCAACCATTATGATAGCAATATTAGGGCCCAAAATATGGAAATAAAAAAATGCTGCAATCTTTATGGTTACCGTTACTGTAGTGACATCTCGTAGCACTACATGTATTTAGCACATTTGCATAACAACTTGAACAACATAGGCTATTTTTTTCAATCATGAGCAGTGGTAAATTTATCTCGGAGTCTGCAGTCTACTGTAAATGCAGAAATGTTCATGGTGGTTTTATGGTTGTCCAATACTGTAGCAGTGTGTGACTATAGCACTGCCGCAAACTTAAAATCATCGCAAACAATTTTCCCCCTAGCGCGAAATAAAACCATGCAAACTGAAATGCATTTACAGTACTTGAGTCTGTTTTAGAGCCCTTTCCTTGTAACGCCCACTGGAGCACACTGAATGAAGAACCCCTGCATGGTCATGGTCCTAATTTCACTTTATTTCCATTTCTTTTTTTCAGACGACTGCCAACCTTGTTCCCAAGAAGGACTATCCCTACACGGGGAAAGACGGAGAGTGCAAATTCTTCTCCAAGTAAGTTTCATCCAGACTGTTTTAATTATATTTCTAGCAGCCCTTCTACTGGTCAGGCCCCTTAAGAAGGTGATAGCCAAAACCTCTAAATCAGGAGAATTCAAGGGATATTCTATCCTGTTGATTTTTGCATACATGTAATATACTATGTGCTAACAAGGACAACACACTGGGATATACTAGTCTCCAAGCAGACCCAACGTTTGCAAAGACCGTATCCAACTGGCAGAAGGAGTTTTTATCGCTGTTGATATGACAACGAGGAGGGGCAGCGACACCATCATTGAACCGAAACGCTCCTCCCTGTCTGATTTGAGGCAAATCCCGACGGTGCCTGACAACTTCTCTGGCTGACTGGAGCTTCTCTAGTTAGCTTGTGCAATTTTGGCACCGTGGAGATCTGCTTGGAGATTCGGATATACATGCATGCTCATTAGAGAGCTAAACATGAACCTCATTATTGTCATCCTGTGAGATGTAATATAGAAAATCAATCAGTGATCGCTAATCTTCCTGGACTTAGAGGTGTTTGACCACAAGCTCTCTTTGCACAATCAGCCCCTGGCAGTCAAGAGATTGGGAATTTTAATGGTGACTTTTAAAGTTCCCAGATTTGAATATTTGAGTCATTTTGTTTTGTTGTGTTCTATTCCAGCACCACGGACAGTGTCCACCTCACTAACTATACCTGCAGAGGGTAAGGAGCACCTCAAACTGTCTACGTCTGCCCCAGTTTTAAGGACCGGGGGTGTAATTTCTCACAGTTCTGCAAGAGGGTGTTTATAGTTTGAGGGGGTGAAATTTTGTATTGCTTGTTATGATGGTGTCATAGTAGCTTTATGTAAAGATAAGCAACTAATGGAGAAATACTAATGGAGTTGTATTAAGACAACAAGAGCTATGATTATCTCTTTTACATTAACCTAATGTCTTGAATTTATCTATTTTTTTTTCTATTGGGCTATATGTCTTCACTGCATTTGTATATCAATTAATTCAAAATATAGTTTGTGGTTAAAAACCTGCTATCCAACTAATCTTGTTCAGTGTCAGTGACAAAAAGTAGTGGATGCTACTTGAAATGTCTGACCATTTCCAAAATCATATCCAGTTGCTTCAGAGTAACTGCTATTTGGCGTAGTGGAGAAATATTTCTGTTGACATTGTAGATACGAGAACCACGAGGACGAGATGGTGCGCCTGTTGCACAACCACGGTACGCTGGCGATCATCGTGGACGCCACGAGCTGGCAGGACTACCTGGGCGGCATCATCCAACACCACTGTTCACACGACTACAACAACCACGCCGTGCAGATAGTGGGCTACAACATCAAGGGTGGGTATCACACTGTTGTTTTTATATAATTATCATGGGCTACAACATCAAGGGTGGGTATCATGCTGTTGTTCTTATCATCGGCTACAACATCAAGGGTGGGTATCACAACGCTGTTTCTGTCATGGGCTACAACATCAAGGGTAGACAGCACACTGCAGTTCTTACCATTGGCTACAGCATCAAGGGTGGGTGTCACACTGTTGTTCTTATCACAGGCTGCAACATCAAGGGTGGGTATCACACTGTTGTTCTTGTCACAGGCTACAACATCAAGGGTGGGTATCACACTGTTGTTCTTATCACAGGCTGCAACATCAAGGGTGGGTATCACACTGTTGTTCTTATCACAGGCTGCAACATCAAGGGTGGGTATCACACTGTTGTTCTTATCACAGGCTGCAACATCAAGGGTGGGTATCACACTGTTGTTCTTGTCACAGGCTACAACATCAAGGGTGGGTATCACACTGTTGTTCTTATCACAGGCTATAACATCAAGGGTGGGTATCACACTGCTGTTTCTACAGTAACTGTAAATCACTTGAATTAATATGGTGGTAGGAAAATATAGCGGTTGGGGGGAAATGGAGTAGGTCACGGCACTTAATTTTATATGTGGGAACAAACATAACTGTCTCAAATATTAGTGATCAAATATTAGCGATGATGAAATTTTAGCTGTTGACTAGTGACCGTTAAATCAGCTAAAATTCAGTTACAGTTAACAAATCAAGAATTACAGTATATAATTATATCATGGGTTACAGCATCAAGGGTGGGTATCACAATGCAGTTCTTATAATTGGCTGCAATATCAAGGGTGGGTATCACAATGCAGTTCTTATTATTAGCTGCGACATCAATGGTGGGTATCATAGTGTTATCTTCTTATCATGCCCGCTGCAAAAGCAAGAGAGGGTGTCATATGGCTATTTTCACCCTTTGCTACAACGTCAAGATAGTGTCACCGTCACAGTTATTTTTCTCATTGCTTACAAAAGCATTGATTTGATGGGTATCATACCATTGTTTCAGTCGATAGCTGCTCCACGCAGGTAAATGTTACAACATGATTGGTGTTGACTGTCGCACCACATGAAAAGTAGAGCTCCTACAAGCTGTAGTCACTACACCAGAATAGTGTGGCTGCAGTTTATGATTGATTCACTAGGGGTCCTCATTGCAGCATGTCCATTTCAGGGGATGTCCCTTACTTCATAGTGAGAAACTCCTGGGGTTCAGGCTGGGGGCTTGATGGATATCTGCACATCAGAATAGGCAGCAACCTGTGTGGTGAGTTTGATATATTTCTACTATGTAATTGAATGTGGTTTGTAAATCATTGTGAATATCTATAAAGCTAGCTAGGTTTAAGCTTTTGTAAAATTTGTGTATAAATGTTATGGAACTTTTTTTGTGTTACTAACAACTTTCATTTAGAAAAAAATCTATCCTACAGATTAGATATAATTGTCATGGACATGGGATGTATGTAATATGATTGCTACTGTTAAAAGTTTTTAGTTTTGCGGAAAACTTGTTTTGATATTACCTTGATTTTGTTCCCAAATGATTTTCATCTCAAGTTTCGCCATGTTTTCTAAAATGTAATGATAAAAAAAATCGCATCTCTTTTTTAGTATTACTTCTATCATGGAAGGCAAATATTGTTTTTGCTCCATTTCTTCTTCTGTTTCAAACACATAAGGTCAATGACCTGAACCAGACAGCTGTCTCTTCTTCTGTTTCAAACAAATAAGGTCGATGACCTGAACCAGACAGCTGTCACCATGGTTACGGGTAAAGAAGCAGACACCCTGTGGTGTTTAGTTACATAATGTAGCAAGTGACAGGACAGAGCTTGAGGGGCTGGTCAACATGTATATATTATGTGTTTGAGTAGGAATGAACTGAACAGTAGTATATATAAGGCTAGACAATAGGAAGAATATCTTGTAGTTGCCTGCAAAAATTTGTTACCTTTTTAGTTGATTAAAATACTTAATTTCATTTTTCAGGTGTTGCCAATCAGGTGTCAACTGTGTCTGTGTGAGGAGAGGAGGAAGAATTCAAATTTACTGTAATTTCATTTATCTTAGAAGAGACCTAATTTTGCAATAGGAGGGGAAAGGAGTCTATCACAATGATTTAGGTTTGAGGTTGAATCAATTCTGTAGTACTGTAGTAATGCATTTAAAATGCATATTTGTGATGTCATAATTTCGTCACTGCAAAAATAAAACAACCCCAAACATTTCCAAATCTACAGTATAGCAATCAATATAATCATGAACAAGTTACTCTATTCTTGTCTATGTATTACAGTATAAGTTAAGTATACATTTTTGTATAACAGAAAATGAAAAGAGTGTATATTTTCAAAGTATTTGTAAGTTAAAACAAAGCAACTTTTTGCTCCCGTACTGTTAACCATATCTCCCGTACTGTTAACAATATCTCTATAATATGACAATAATTTACTAAATTCATAGCAGTTTATGGACTACTATTAGAAAGGAGAGTAGCAGGCCTTGGGAATTACATGTACTACATGTATATTGCTAACCATTAACTTTAATCATGTACTAAATGGAAGAAAAATTCTATAATATTAAATGTGTGATTTTTATATTTAGTCTTAAGTTGTTATTTCCTTTAATTTAACTGCAAGCAACAATATCAATAAAGAAGACAAACCATTCAGAAATTCCACAACCACCTTGTTTATTTCATATCTGATTACAATGTATGGATCCAGTTCCAAAACTTAAGTTAACAGGATTTTGTGATAAGAAGTTGAAAGTGAAATAATATTGTTTACTGTTACACTATATTCACACTTTTGGTCCATAAGCCCCCGTAAAGGCACTGAATTATATTGTATTTGGTCACATGTATGATATACAATGAATATATATCACATTACAAGCATAATTAGTATAACACAACATAATCCAGTGCAGGTGTTGGGAACTGGTAGGTTTTTGGCCATTGCACATGGGGTGAGCCCTAGCCTGGTATCCACTGTATTCCAGTTATGGTTCGCTTCTCTGGTGTCTTCTACGCAGAATAGAAGACGGTTGGCATTTGAATTAAAATTTTACGCCTAATTATAGGGAAAGACCAGAATGGCTAATATTGTGATTGTAACAGGGTTCAAACAGGCATTCTGAGGTGCCAAATATTTGATTCCTAAAATAATGGTGAAATGACCAAACGATGTCTTCGGGACAAGGGGGCAAGACTATTCTTCCTGAAGCGATTGTTGGAGCAAAGCGAAGCTGGAATATGATGGATACCGGCCTATAGGCGAACAACCAGCTTACGCTCAATGCATTGTACATGTACATGAAATGTACTTTTGATGTTATTGGCCGTGAGTGCTACAATGTATGTAACATGCCTCTGCATGGAAACACGTCTAGACGAAGAATTCTGAGGGACCTTAAACTTTCTCGGAACTGTGAGTTGTCTTATCATTTTACAAACTTCCTTAGACCGATCTTGACTTTCCATTACAATTAGCAGTTCAACCAACTGAGAATTTAGCATTTAGTGGCATTAATCCAATGAAACAGTATCAAATATTTTGCATCTGTATGGATTTACTTTTCATTTCTTCATTTTGAGGGAGAAATGAACACTGCTACAGGATATTGTATGAGAACAGTATGAAAGTACCAGTGGTATGGCCTATATATGGCGTGTGCCTCACTGGACTGCACGAAATGTGCTTGCCTTGAAAATTGTGCCGATTTTGTGAATTTTTACCAATTTTCGCATTCACATTGACGTGACCTCTACAAACAAAATCACTGTGACCAAAATGTCACTGACACTGAATTTCTCAGTCTCGGCTCCAAATCAGTCACAAATTATCTTTATTGGAAATCACAGTGTTACCACTGAGTTAAAAGCCAAGATACAATAATCAAGTTAATCAAGAGAGGTTTACCGTGATCGGGCCATATTTGTGCCCATTTGCACTGTTCTGCTAATTGCAAAATTCTTCAAATTTGAATTTTTTCTTTACAATTTCAGGCAACAAATTTGTGCCAGTTTGCACCACTTTGTGACTGTCTTTCGCCATTTGGAACAATATGGTGAGGTCCAGTGAGACAGCCACAAATCTGAAGTAATCTGAAGTATTAGCCTTCACCCTGGATCCTGAAACTAATAACAAATTTTGCTATAATTATGATACAATATGTATTGATAACATTTTGCAACAGCATTAACTTGTGGTGAAATTTTCCAAACACACCAATACAATAAATGACCTCTTAATGTAACCTTCTCCCTGCTACCTAACCCCATTACCATAACAAGTGGGTGCCAAATGGCTACCTTAGCCCGCTGAAGGTTAAACAATTATAAACCTGAACATACATCTAAAGATGAAAGAGTAACTCGAACTTGAACTGATGGCAAGGTTAGTTTTTTATAAAAAAGTTGAAATCTAGAAAAATGTTCACCCCCACAAAACAAATGGAATGTTCTTGTACCTCCGTTTTCAATTGGTCGATTTGGCAGCCTAGGTTGTTTTGATGATATTATATTTGGCAACTTTACACTTTCAATAAACAAAGTTCACACTTTATTATAAGATATTGCATAGGTCTTCAAGTTGCTCAAAACAGCTGTCTTACATACAATGTACAGACTTCCCATGCCTAGAAAAAAAAAATTGTGTTCCTAGTTAACCAATCCAAGCAAAAACCAGCCTATTTTTGGTCGACCACTGGCAAGAGACATACAATTTTAGTTTGAATTTGAGTGATGTAACGAAATTCAAATTGGATAATTGCAATATGATGTTAGGAATACCAGTGTTGAGATGCAATTTTACAATTTGATGAATTTCAGAAACACAACATTAATTTTCCTAGGCCCAATCCCAAAACAGAGTTCCTACGTTTTTTTTTCTCCAAACGATTGCCTTAACACACAGCATTGTATGATATTTGTGCGAGTACAATTGTATGCATCAACAGTTATCAAAAAACAATATTTTTGGCAACAGAAACTTTTACGTTTCTGAAACTATAATGCACAATAACATTACATGCAAGACTTAGTACCAGTAGTCTACCATTGGACCCGAAAAGAAACAAAAAACAAACAAAAACACTCAATACTCCGATTTGTAACTGCTTTCAGCTTAATACCCTGCTTTCAGCTTAATAACGGCTCAATTAGGGGGACAAAATTCTTTATGTTTACTTAGTATATTAGGCAAAAATTATTCTATTTCGTGAAACTAAAGAACATAAAATTCAAGCAAGTTGGCAAATATCGCAGTTGGACATATACGGCTCTATGACAGTAATTTTATGTTCCTTTGTTCAAGAATTGCTATAAAGTTATTTTGACACTTTCCACAACCATATGAAGTATCTATAAACATTTAGCGGCTCGATTAGCAACACAATTCTCTACACAACTGATCACCCGGCCAAAATAATTCTATTTCAAGGTTCTCAGACTACACAGAATTCAAGCATGTTGGCAACCCGAGAAGAAACACAAAACAAACAAAAACACTCAATACCCCCTGATTTGTAACAGCTTTCAGCTTAATAACGGCTCAATCAGGAACATAATTCTTAACGTTAGTATATTAGACCAAAAATATTCTATTTCGGGAAACAAAGAGAACAAAAAATTCAAGCAAGTTGGCAAATGTCCCAGTTGGACGTATACGACTCTTTGACAGTAATTTTTTGTGCCTTTGTTCAAGAACTGTTATAAAGACACTGTCTTTCCACCACCATTCCAGGTGTCTACAAACATTTAGCGGCACTATTAGCAACATAATTATCTACGCAACTATTTACCCGGCCAAAATAATTCTATCTCAAGGTTCTCAGACTACACAAAATGCAAGCATGTTGGCAAATACATTTTGACACTTTTTGACACATGTTTGTCCAAGAATCCTTCTAAAGTATTTTGACACTTTGCCCCACCATGTTAGGTGTCAACAAACAACATAAACTACAAAATATAACTAGATATTCTCTCACATTAAAAACATACACCATTTAACCTCAGTTTTCCTGAGTCTTCCCTTTGAGTCACCAAGTCAAAGATAAGTTGAATATATACTCTGCTAACTCTACAAAGTTGAACTAGAAATACGGCATTCTTTCTAGATATCGATGGCACTTGTGTCATAATAAAGAGAATCATAAACATTGCACATCTAAGATACCAACAAAATTTCTTGAATTTACAAAATGATCATTTTTCCGAAGGGTTAGTCCGAGCCCATCTTCTTCCACCACCTTTTACTTCCCCAACTGAAGTCAGGTACTCATTTTTACACCTGTGCTTTACACCTAGGAAAATTAACATTTTTTAAAGTGCCTTTGCCTAGGACACAAAGTCTAGCCTTAAGCCATTTGATACCACAAATAAATTTCTGAAACATCCCTTTAAAAACAAGAACCAGTATAAAATGAGGAGTGTTTTCAATGTTTTGGAGCTGATGGAAAAAAAAAAGTTTCCTAATTTGGTTCATTCAACCATAAATATTGATTCCCTCATTGCTCCGTATAGAGCGCATGATAAATCGATACACCAACACATGAACAAAACACCACCTATAGATTTGAAAAAAAAGGAAGATACAGAAATCAACAAATAACCATTGAAAAATGAGCACTTGAGGCTCAGAAGGGGGGGAATCTGGATTCAAAGTTTGAAACCCTTGTGATGTAACGTTATACTTTTAGAGTTAAAAAAAAATGAAATGACCGTCCAATAGAATGTATGAAATCATTTTTGCAAAACATTTCTTGGGGTTTTGTTGGTCCACTTGAAGTGTTAGTGTACACAAATCATTGATTGCCAGATTCATTAAACCCCCTCTTGACCCTTCAGAATGTGTAAGCGTTGAGGGCAGCTCTGGAGGACCCCTGAGTACCCTTTTCGGTCTCAACGCCGCACTTGTGCCGCGGGTTGAAGCACCCGACGCTCTGACCGACCCGGATCTTTTGCCCGTGGTGCACGTTGAACACGAAACTTTTCGGGGCCTCGAAAACGAGGACGATGGTTGAACCGATGTTGAATTCGCCGTACTGGTCCCCCTTGTGCAGTTCCACCCCCCTCCCCAAGTGGTCCAGGAAGATGTGATCGAAGAAGTCACCGTTGACATGGTTTTCCGCAGGGTTGTTTGTGTACAGGGCCTGGAGGGATTATGAAAAACAAAGTTTTACAAAATCAACATTCATCAAAAATCGTTGTGAAATATTTGGAGTTTTTGTAATAATTTTATTAATTTCTTAATCGACAGAATATATCATAACCATGTCTATTTCACACATTACTCCACTTTCGCGGGTTCCTGGTTTTTGCCTGAGTGACAACGTTCCCTTATACTGCTAGTCTGCGGAAGAATCTTGGATGCAGCCCTGCTCAACCTTAACCATCCTGCCAATCTCCAGTTACAACTCATGAGCTAGTAGTATAGACCAAACTTTGACCAAGGCACCAAGACAAACAAAGAAACAAACAAACCGAAAACAGACCCAAAAATATGTCAGACCTAAAGTGCAAGGGTTTTGCTAACACCCCATTACACATAGCTGAACATGGCTCCCGACCACTAAGCCAACTACATGTATGGTGGTATGTTGGAAGCAGTCTGACCAGTTTTAGATTTATAGTCAAATATAACTCCTAAGCACAATCCTGACCACATAACTTGACTAACAGTACAAAGTAAAGCCAGCTCACCGTGTCAAAATAGATCTTGACGGAGCCGACGTTGGTGGCGCCGACCGGGCTCATGGAGAAGAAGCCCTCGGACCAGCGACCGGACAGGACGACACGCTCGTTCAGGTTGAAGACGTTATTCACACAGTTGAGGATCCAGGGGTTGACAGTCACTAGGGCACCTGCGACAGAGGAACATACTTTACAGACTATAGAAGGGTTCAGTCACAGTTACTAAGCTTAATCACTAATATTGTGGAGCGGACAACAACATGAGGGCCTGCATGCTCTTTTCCATGAGGCGTAGGCAGCCTATTTTTATTTCCCGTAATTCGTAGGGAAAGCCGTCTTAGTCATGTAATTAGTAGGAAGGACACCAAATTTAGTGTAATCGCCTTCCATAATTCTAGTGTAATACAGAGGGTGTTCTTCTGAATTCAGCGTAAAGCATTGTCAGGACCCCCCATGCGGACAATCCTACAAGCAAAGGTGGCAAGCGTCAAAGGTTAAATGACATGCCCCCTGACTTGGCAAGTGTCAAAGGTTCACTGACATGCCCCCTGACCTGGAAAGTGTCAAGGGTTAACTGACATGCCCCATGACCCGGAAAGCGGCAAAGGTTAACTGTCATGCCGCCTAACCTGGGAAGTGTCAATGAAAGTTTAACCCTTGACCCTTGACATTGGAAGTGCCAAAGGTTAACTAACCCTGATCTAGAAATTGTCAAAGGTTAAGAGTTATGCCGCCTGACCTGGAAAGTGTCAAAGGTTAAAAGTTATGCCCCCTGACCTGGGAAGTGTCAAAGGTTAAGAGTTATGCCCCCTGACCTGAGAAGTGTCAAAGGTTAAGAGTTAAGCCCCCTGACCTGGGAAGTGCCTCCTGTGCAGGACCTCCCAGTCTGCGGGTGAGTGAAAGCGGTGGTAGTCGCCCGGTGCGAGGTAGATGGTGATGTGGAACAAGCTGTTGACATCAGGGTGCTCCAGGATCATGTTCTGGTAGTCGTCTATTCCAACTTCCTCCTGTGGACAAAAAATATCAAAAAAGGGAAAACATTTTAGACTGCCAGCCATGTTTCTGATACTATCACTAGCCTCTGCTATATCTAGTTGTAGGTAGCATGTGTAGTGAAGTAGTTAGTGGCCCTGCCTCTGAAACTAGAAGCCGTGAGTTTGATCCTGGCTGTGTCACTCACCCTACATGCACGCTACAAGAGGGGTTGAGGTCCTTAGGACAGGACAATAAGCCACAGTTCACTGTTAATTTGTTACTTTTCCTATTCCTTTAACTATTATAGTACTATTAGTCATTTCTTTTTCTTCTGGGGGGGAGGGGCTTTTTATACTAGATACAGAGTGGGCCTAAACAATTTGATTTGGAAATTTTGGTTGACCTCTGACCTCATAACCTTTCGCCAATCCCCAGTTGTTGTTACTGCGGCCCAGGAACCTCTCGAGCGAGTAGGTCACGCCCTTGACCTGCTCCAGTTGGCTGTTGGTCACGCGGCCGAAATGCACCACTGTCCCATCCGCAGGGCTCACCTGTAGGGAGAAAATGGCATCTCATCAGATCGTCACATATTGTATGTGTACATGTATTTGTTTGTGTTTCTGGAGCAATACTTAATGAATGAATGAATGAATGAATGAAGACCTTTATTGTATGTTCGTGCCCCCAGGGGCTAGATACAGGTCATTTATCATAAACCTAACTAACATGTAAGTGACATACATGTATACAGTGAAATATATACAGCATGGTAGACGAAAGTAATAAGCTAAGCTAATCCAGTAGAGTCAACTTAATAAGAACCTATGGATGGATTGTGATGATAGTTAATGCAGAAATGTTTGCAGCGACTGTTTTCACGCGAACTTCAAAACACCGCTAACATTTTTGTCCAATACAATGTAGTAGTATGTTACTATAGCGCTGCCGCTAACTCAAAACCACCACAAACACTCCATTCTGGCCATAGCGCGAATTGCCGCGAAATAAAAACCACACGAATTTAAATGCATTTACAGTATGTGGGCATGTTTTGGGAGATGAAGGTGAACTCAGAATTTTGGCCCCCAGGCAGAAATTCTTGGTACTGCAGCAGAACCTCCTTTTATTGTATCTTTTGCCCTGGGCATGGAAGTGTCTTACAGATTCCAATTTATAGCTGACCCACCGTTCAGCTACAACTATGAAGATGTTTCCAGACTGTGTGACTAGACCACCATAGGGGTCCTCCAGTGCACTGGGATGTTGTTGTTTTGTACTGTTGAGGTGGTGTCCGGGAGGTTTTGTTTTTGCACAGTTCACATTTACACCAAAAATAGAGGAAATAATGAAGAAAATATGCTGTAAAGGGGTTGTACATGTCAGTACCTGTCATTCACACTAAGATCTATTCGCAAGAATAATTTCAATTTTTGCTCCAAAATCTTACATAGTGTGCCTTTAAGGCTACCGGATTCTTTCTTCCTTCTTCTAATAAGAAAACACAAAATTGTACTTACTATTCTATGGACGGGGTCTAAGGGTCTTGCGTTTGGCTTGAGTCTTCTTGTGAAGAAGTCCTGTATACATGTGTACTGTGAAGGGTCCGAGATGATGGCTTCTTTGAGATTCGCGCCGAAGATCCAGCAGTAGAGGCGTACGACCGGGCCGCGCAGCCAGGTGGGAAGAACGAGGCTCTGGATCGCTCCCCAAAGACGAGACAGCTCGCGCCACGGCAGGAAGAAGTAGAAGTAGACCTGAAGGGGGAAAAAAAAATAACATGTTTAAATTTGCCTCCAATACATTAAAAAAATCTGTCATTCTTATCTTGAGTTCTCTTCTTGGGAACGATTTAACAAAAACGAGCTGCTAGGGGGACAAAACTTATGTCACTTGTTCCCATGCATAAGAGCTAACAACCAAAAAATTGTAACCATAGTATCTCCCAAACATCATGAGATGCAAAAACCAGTTACTGTAGTTTTGCTGCAGTCCCAAGGTTACACACCAGGGGGCCTAAAATTAACGATCACCTTTTCAAGAAGTGCCCAATGCATATAACACTACTGAATACGTGTACATGTAGCGTAAAATGTCAATCCATCCAGAAGGTCTTAATTATGAGTTATGCCAACTACAAATATAAATATCCAGAAATACAAACACAGACGAAAACATGTTTGAAAATACCTTCAATTTTTACGAAGGTAGAAATTGTATATAACATTGGAATCATATTGTTTTATACAAGATTGTTGTGAATTTAAGTATATTTTCTATCCTGGTCACCCCTTTAAGCATAACCTAAATAGAACAACCATTCGAGATTCAAACGATTTGACAGGCAAATATTTGAATTTAAATGCCAGCTGATTATGATGCTATTTTAAGACCTAGTTCCAAAGTCCATGTTATCATAAGTGAAGGCCTCACACGTCCACTACACGTGAGAAATGTTACATCATTGAATACCAGGTGCCACATGACATAAATTGTATACACTTGGAAACTACCCAGTGCTATTTTGAGGTTATTCAGCTAAATGTACTTTAAGGGTGCATTTTTATCCAAAAAAACATAATTTATCAGAAAACTAGAGTTCCACGAACACTTTATCTTCGCCAAATAATCAAGGCTTATTATGGAGAGTGATTAATATTTACATGCTTATCACCCGCTGCAAATTTGATCATGCACCATACCATTTGGAAGTTATGCTGGGGGGGGGGGGGGGGGAATGAGTCCAGTCTAGATAGTGTTAAAAATCATTTGGTGGTACAGGACTAGTATATGTGTAGAGTGTGCTGATATATGTAACAAGTTTAATGAACTTTCAGATGCTACAAGTATCGAATTCCTGCCATTGATCACTATGGAATTATGGTTTTTCCTCATCAATTATGCATATTGGCTCCCATATGCATAATTACCATCTATCTAAATCAAATTATAACTTAAGCTATTAACAAACCAAAAATCATGATGATCCATTGACCCCTTCTTGAGTTATTACCAAATGAAGGGCGCACAGCTGGCACACAGCTGGGTGACCTAAATCCTAAGCCAGGCAATCCTCCAAGTGTCCCTGAATTGAGGTCGAGTAACAGCTTTCAATGCGATTATACATTACTCTCTTTAATTATGTAAATGAAGTCCCAATTTGCATACTATACATTTCATTATGTTAATCATCACCTAAGGTACCTGCGTACCAAAAGCAATAAAGATACACCAAACCCTGCATGAGTTATCCTCCTCCAAAGTTTCATACATAAAGGCCCACTGCAGCTCAAAACAAGTCGTCAAGAGGCCCAAACTTACACCACTTGTTCCCTGCCCCAAGACCCATCCACTATAAAAAAATCATCTACCTGGCGCCTCCAGAAAATTTCACCCCAAACTTTGAAGCTCCGCTGCAATACTTTAGATACCCGCTAGAAGGCCCATTATCCAACTTGACCTTCCTTTCTGTAAACCTTACCCACCCACTAAGTATCATGCAGGACCATCGACAGTTTCTCGAGTTATGTTGGCGACATACAAATACACATACACACAAAGCCCGCTGCAGTACCGACGGAAAATGCCAGGGGAACCATTTTTGAACTTGACCTCCGTTTCTACAACATCTACACACCTGCAAAAAATCATGAAGATCCATCAACGTTTCCGTCACTTTTTTTTGCCTACATACAAACACAAAAAATTCAAAGTCCGCTGCAGTACTGTTGAAAAACGCAAGGTGAACCATTTTCGAACTTGACCTTCCTCTGCACAGCCACTACACACCTACCAAAAATCATAAAGATTCATTGAAGTTTTCTTGAGTTATGTTCCAGACATACATACAGACCCACCCAACAGATTTTTCAACCGAAAACATAATCTTCCCCGAGTACTAATACTCGGCGAAGATAATAATACCCGCTTCTAGACTGTGGAATGCTCCTTTAAGCTACCCCCATCTTGGATCCGAGATCTTGAATTTTCAAAAATACAATTTTTTTTAGCAAAGAATATAATTCATTATGAACATTAGCCTCCTGTGCAGGCTTCCTACAACGGTGGCATATATATTAGGGGGGGGGGGGGGGGGGTCTCTAATGCCAGCAAGGGAGTTGTGTAGCCGACTACACAACTCCCTTGGCTACACAGCTCCCTTGCTGACATTAGAGAGGCTAATGAACAGGAGGCTTAAATGAACATATCAAAAGTTGCATTTCCCATTCTACTAGCATGCGAGTCTTGAGAGCTTAGGCAATAGGCCGGAATTCCAAATCTGAAATATGTCACCATCCACAATATATTGCGTGCTTCTACGTACATGTATAGACCAGGAAAAAAAGCTACCCACCCCTTTGATAGAATTGGTAGCATCTACGTTACACAAAGCAGTTATTGAACCAGGATGTTGGGAGAGGAAAAATATCAGCTCTACCACTTTAGAATTTCACAATCATTCAATCCATCACTGAACAGTAAACAGATCAATACACAAGAGATTATGGCTTTACCTGTATAATATATAGGGCAAAGCATGGAAAAATCCCCAAATGTTAAAGGGGAATCAAATATATTAGTTAGCTCAGCTGTGTTTTTCAAAACTTTTCAAAGGCAAGAAATTATAAGGTTTTGTATAAACAACAAGTAACTTAAAGGAAGCTTTTTGATTGATGGCCATTCAAAAACATGCTAACGTAACATGACCTATTTACGTGCAGAACCTATTTACATCCGGTTTGGCTCATGTCCACATGTCGCGGTGTATTATGCCAAAGCCTGTTCTCATGAGCAATAAAGAACATCATCAGTATGATCCTTAGCCATCTCTTTAATTTTTGCACAGCAAAACATAATGGCCATGCGTTTACCACGTGAACGCCACGTGCCGTGCATGTGGGGGAAATTTACAGATAAACACTGTTTTTTTTCCATCGCGTTAAGCAAGTGGCCGGACAGACATAGTGATTTTACCATCATTTGTCTGCTACTTTGGACAGTTACTGTGCATTTTTTTCTGGTCTATGTTCTTGAAGCATAGCGCTAGAAGTGGACAATAATGGGTTACCCTAGCACAATTCTTCACTATATACCTCATCAGTATAAATACATGCTCGCACGGCGTTAAACAGGTGGAGAAAAACTTACAGACCATGCATTTTCTTTTTAGAAGAGCTGATATTTCTGCCCATGGGTTTGAAATTCGGCTCTGTCCGCGCGGTTTTAAGATAAATACGTTTTGAATAAATTGGACGTTAACTGGTCACCTTACGTTAGCTAGGGTTACTGCTTTTATAATTGTGTTGGCACTTAAGCACAACTGTGCCTCAATTTAGAGTTTTCCATAATATCATATAAGTAAGTACTAGTTCTGTAATTATTATAGTAGTATTAGGAACAACGTTTAGGGACTGTCCCCCCAGACATTTTAACAATAATTATTTTACTAGATGGATTCCTTCAGGCACTCTCTTAAAGCTACGACTCATGACACACTAGCTTCTTGGAAGACATAGCCCATAACTGCTTTCTTTGTACTGTATTATAATTACACTACATACTTCACAGCATTCTTTAATGATGTACAGTACATGCAATGCCTTGGGGGTAGTGTGACTGTCAGACAATTTTATGCCGCTCTGTAGGCACACACACAACACAGTTTGTTAAATGTTAAAAACCGCCTCAGGAAAAACAGCCAACATTCTAGAAAGTGCCACGTCCCCCCAAACAGGTAGCTGCTGTTTTTAACCCCTCCAATCTCTGAAGCTGAAACGCTGCACAATAAAGGTTAAACTAAGTACTGTGAACGTATTTAACTAATTTTAAGTTCATGAGCTTTTCATTTTGCGGTAGGGAAGAAATGGAGTGTTGGCGGTGGTTTAAAGTTTGTGTTTGAAACAATTGTAGCACTATGCATGTACAGTCATAGACGGGCAAAAGTTTCGCGGTGGTTTTAAGTTCGCGCTGAAAGTTCACTGCGAAAACCGCAAACATAAAACCATCGGGAACATAATTCTGCATTTACAGTACTGCATACACGTAGTAGGCGTGGCTCAGAGCAGATAGGTGTGACTAGTTGTGCCATATAAATTAGTACATGACACCGATGTTACTCTTAGCTCTGTTACGCTGAATGGCTATAAATAATATACAGGTGCAGGAGTTTTTCTAAAGTGGGAAGAAGGGTGCTGCCCCCTCATGCTCTATAAGAGGAGATTTGATTTATTTATTTGGCTTTAGAATTTCTGCTAAAATGGTCCTGGTCTGGAGAGCCGTTTCACCAATCTTTCTGAAAGGATTTTTTAATTTGTTTCTTATTGCCTAAGTTCTCAGACTGAAATCTGACTTATCATTGCTAGTTTTTGTGTTCTAAAAAAAAAAAAGATGTATCCACTCCACCCAGGCACCCCCCTTTAATATCACATGGACCATCCCTGGAAAATGACAATCCTTCATTCTTTCAAAAAACAGCTGAATATGCAAACATGACAGCCGCCTTTTGTATAATCTGTACAACTGTATATACCATTCCTCTGCTGTAAGAAACAGTGATTGTAAGCAAATCACTTAAAATCTGACTTCAACACCAAATGAATAAATAAGCGGGTTGTAACAAATTCATTTGAAGAAAAAGTATGTGTCATAAAATAAATTAATGACTATGAGCTATTTTCTACTAGCAATGGCGTGAAAAACAAATAGAAACGGCAATAACAATTGAATAAATCAATACCACAACAAAAAGGGGTGTGAACAACATCATAGATAAGAAGATGGCCCAAAGACAACAAACCCTAATTTTAGTACTGGTACCATGGTAGCTGGACCATTCCACAAAAATGTCTGTTGGTTGCCAATTTCAACACAGATGGGTCACTCCCTTTTTGTGTAAATCTTTAATATTCAGAGTTAAAACGCCTTTTAAATTGTGCCTCAAATGACCATTGGGAATATTTGAATATCATCATTCTAATATTTTGAATTAAAAAAAAAATGTCAACTACACATCTGCTTGGAGCTCATCGTCAGCGGGGTGACTCAGCCCAAGAGCCGGTAACCTAGCCGCAGACGTCCCGCTTGTAAACGCACCTGCAGCCGCCGCCAGAACGACAACTCAGCCACCAGAGATATTTCCACGCTCATTGCTCCTTATTCCCTCCTCATAGATCGCTCCAAGAATCATGGAATTCCTTTAAGACGTCTTAAGGGGGCTAAGAACAGCGCCTTCCTTCCCTTGACACGCCGGCCGGCCCCCACGCTTTACGCTCCGGAAAATTCCACGCCCCATTCAAGAGAGAGGGGCCAAGATCCCCTAACCGCCAAAAATTTTACAGACTATAATTTCTGCACTTCAAAATAAAAATGGAAACAATTCTCTTGTCACCAACAGTCAGTATAGATCTAAAATTATCAAATAAGTTTGATTTGTAAAATGTCTGATATTTTAAAGACCTTTTGATTGTAATTATTAGGCGTATTTGATACCGTCTATGTGGTCATGGGGTAATCACCCCACTAGACGGTACCATTTACAAACCAATCAGCGTTGGGGGGAAAGTTTATTTTGAAGGATTTGCTTTGTTAATGCGAACTAGTTTTGTGTCCGCGGTAAGCTTATTAATGAATTTCAAACCATCTCTATATTGTGTTTTCGACATTAGAATATTTGAAAGAATCATTATGTTATGAAGACCCCGTTTGCTTAATTGTTTAAAAGATGTTGTCCCCCTTGACACTTTTATCCCGGTCCTTACCCTCGGGCCATTCCATTCATTCCATGGGAAAGTGAAAAATGTAGGTCAGTAATGCCTCAAAGCAGATGTGAGGAGAAATGGAGATGTTTACTGACTATGTACAGCCACAGTCATAGTCTCTACCAGACCTCTCTGAGGGCCGTTCATTGACATTTCTAAAACCAGTTTGAGAAAAGTCGCCTGTTTTAAAGACTATGTTTTATCAGAGTGAATTAGTTAGTTACTTTATAGATTAATACACATCTTGATTACGAGCACAAGTATATTTTGATGAACTGAACATAGAAGTACAATGTTTACTATACATCAACTGTTCAAAGCCAAGGTGTTAATCTGTTAACAGAGTGAAATACAGAGACTCTGTTTCAAATTTCAGCACAAAAATTTATTTTCCGGATCAACTGTCTACCACCAAAAAGGCTTAAGTGTCGCTCGGGTAAACGGAAACACAGCATTCTTTCCAAAGTATTGTTTTACATGCCTGCACCTTTGGGCAATACAAATGTACGTTCCACAAGACAGTACCCAAAGTTTTCTACCAGACGAGGGAAAATATTCTTTTAGGTGAATTTTTTACTTTCTACTAACTTAAAGTTTAAGGCAGTAACAACCAAGCTACATGTATACGGCTGCATCTTAACTATTGCGTGTGTGCATGTCAACAATTTTGCGCAGAGCAAGATATTTGTACATGTTTGTTGACCAAAAATGTGCAGTAACACACACACACACACACACACACACACATACACACACACACACACACACAGAACACCAAAAAACAATACCTCTATTTTTCACGGAGGTAACAAGACCTAACATTACATGTAAGTGACAACACAAAACAATAGTTCCTGCTGTTTATTTCATGTACTGCAACAGATCACATCAAATCACAAATCTCAGCCAAAAATAGGGTAAACTTCGCAACATATCCAGTTGAAGTTTTTAAGCTTGATCAACACACCAACAAATATATACAGACAAGCATTCTATCTTCTAATGTTACATGAAAATAGACCTCTGCTATAATATTTCGATGTTGTTTTATTGCTATGTTGCATCTCTTTGTTGCTTTTATTTACGTGCTTATAGCCTTATAATTCTATGACACTTTTTTTTCTATTTAAGCCTTTTAAGTTCATGACACTTTTTCTATTCAAGCCTTTTAAGTTCATGACACTTTTTCTATTAGGTTTCTACTACTGCTATATCTGTTATCATCTTGCATTGGTACATCTATTGTGAAAACCAAGGGAGGGTACCTGTACAGAAAATTCCTGGTCCGGACCTGAACTTAATTATAGTAGTAACTTGTATACTCTTTGAGTGATACAAACCATGTTCAAATTGTGTAATATTGGAATGATACAATTATTTTCAGGGCACAGTAGTGCTGACAATTTAAAGAGCAACCATAAAATGAACCTACGCTCTAACTGGTCCAAAACTGTCTACTGATTCTCATCGTTTCTTTTTCGAACCGGTCTAGAAAGAAATATTTGTTTCATACCGGTACTATGCATGTACTGGTACCCACCACTAAAGAAAACAAAAGAAAATACATTTTTGTACACTGATTTTGCCCTTCATAAATTTTATCCAGAAGAAGCTAGTACAAGTCAGTACTAAGTGAATCAAATTTTTAAGGGACTATATGAAGGGTATGCCTAAACACCTCACCCGACCTCATCCGACCTCACCCGACCTCATCCGAGTCTAAAATGCAGTGCATACGGGGCAGGGACATTATTTGACGTTCTGGATACATTAAATATGCAATTATAAATGCAAAACAAGCAGCAAACTTGAAGTATTTACCAGTTTCTATAGGTAACGGGAGGTCAAGACAGCCGGCGCAATGAATACACACTACGTGCGTGTATTCGAGGCTGAAAAACACTTTGTGTACAGTTATTGTGTACAGATACTGTGTACAGTCATTGTGTACAGTTACTATGAGTGGTTTGTGATGAAAATTTAATTAGTACCCACCGTCTTATCGTTCTGTTGGACAAAAATGAATAAAAAAGGTATGAAGAACTTCCCCATGTAGACCCCAACAGTGGCATGATCCAATATGGCGGCCAGAATATCTTCTATCTTGGAAACGAGCGGAGTAACTTATAAAAACTGGTAAATACTTAGAGTTTGCTGCTTGTTTTGCATTCATAATTGCATATTCAACGTATCCAGAATGTCAAATAATGTCCCTACCCCGTATACACTGCATTTTAGACTCGGATGAGGTCGGGTGAGGTCGGATGAGGTCAGGTGAGGTGTTTAGGCATACCGCTATATGAACAATTTCTGGGCACAATGTTTTACACCAAAAACACTGACAAATTAGAGAAAAATCTCTCCTTTGTGGGTAGTTGCTCATTGCAGTTTCCTTGCTATTTTGTTGCAACGTTTGGAGGTATGTTTGCTGTGTGAGAGCAATCTAAGGAACGTAGCAGAACTAGAATAGGAAGAAAAGCGATGACTGGTGCAACAATGAAGTGTTCGAAGTACACTACCTTTGTTTTGTTTTGGGGAGGGGGACTTTCAAAACTTTCAACTGGACAGAAATACACATCAACATCATCATACAACTTTCACTACTTAATTGGTCGATATGGCTTTTCTACAAAATCATAAGTCATGGTAGTACATATGCAATATATCTCTCTAATGAACAATCAAAATTATTAATTCTTTGGTCTAAATTGCTCTTAGTTTTGTGTCTAAGATATGAATTTAGTACTTACTTTACTTTACGTGACATAATCTAGGTTTAGATTTTTGCATATTTATCATCAAAAGATAACTGCTATTCCATAGTAAATCCTTTATCATTTCAAAAGTTTGATATACGGACTGACATGCAGAAACCTGTCTAAGACAACTGTAGTAATATCACAATATGTATGTTCATTTTTAATAACATTTTTGGGTAATCAAAAAATGCTGTGCATCACTATGCAACCACCTTATGAATCTGCTATGTTTTGAAGCCGAGACACAAAACACAAAATAAAAAAATGAAAAACAAATCATGATATTCTATGAATTTGACGGTACACTGAGTAGTTAGTTTAGCAGATAGTGCTAGCAGCAACTTTCTCAATGACGTGACAGTATAGGTACAGGATGAATGCTACTACTAGTAAGACTTAAAGAGCAACTTTTCCAAACCAATGCCCGTCAGGTAGTTTCATGGCTTCTTTTTTTTTCTTCACTTATACAAGTTAGGCCCCACGCGGTAGGAGTAATTGACTATTGAATCTACATGTATGGTGCTATATAATCAATCCATAACAGAGGTAGGTAGAAAGTACTTATAAGTCTGGTTCCTATAGATCTGGACTTATTAAACGATTAGGAACGATTAGCAAAGTTATAATTATCAAATGAATATTTCTAATAATGTAAATCAGCAGTCTCAGAAACTGGCTTTCTCACAGAACGGCTAAGTTTAGTAAATATTCAGCCAAAAGTATTAGAACAGCATCAAGTGTACTTTCAAAGACAGTTCATCAGGATACAAGCTGCATATAGCTGAATGCTAACATGCTGTGATATGTTGAAAAAACACTGACTGGTTTCAAGCAATGTCAGCTAGTTTTTATCCTGAGTAACTTTGTATTTTATTCGCCTACATTTTTTACGGCTAGCAGTGCAGATGAAAAGAATAAATTATTGTCTATTTGCATATTATTAACACTGAAAAATCTCACAATCCAATCAGGTTTAAACCAACTTATGTAGCGAGTGATTCTTATGCCAGTATATCTAAAAATCACTCTTCTTTAATTTTTATAATAGCGCAGCAGTTTCCTACTATGATGGCTTTTTCTCTTTTTGTTCTTCCTGATTCAGTTTTACCCTTTAACACTTCAAGGGCAAAGAAATAGGTTGCATTGTTCAGTTGGAGAGGTCGCGCAGGTCGTCCAGGCTGATACCGGAGTCGTCGTTACGGTCGAAGACGGAGAGTTTGCGGTGCATGGACTGGGTCAGCGGCGGGATGCGGTCCCGCGGGATCAGGAACGTGGAGAGGTTGAAGAGGTCCAGGAATATCTTGTACCTGTCACTGCAGGTTATGCAATTACAAACAACAATCAGAAATGGCTCCCTCCCTAAGCTGTCGCCAAAAAATTTTCACTACCCTTAATATCACTCCAGGCCAATTTCTTACAAGTAGTGTGCAGGAAAAATGAATTAGGCATGATACAACCATGTATAAGGTAGGGCTATAAAAATGTATCACATAATCAGCTACCTTTATGCATAATGTATGATATTAAATCAATAAAGAAAATCCAATTTAAAAAAAGTCCTCTTTTTTCTAGATTCATTTGGGAAATTTGTTCCGGATCCACAGATGAGAACTTACCTGACAGTCGAGCGTAGGTAGTGGTAACCTGAGGACCCGCCTGTCCCCACCTTACTACCCAGCATCCTCTGCACCATGGTCACATGGTTATCTGAGGGGGCGACAGAGGGGAGGGGGGCAGTGAGTTTCGGTAGGATTCAGTATTATCAGGACAAAGTAAGGCAATCAGAAATGGCTGACTTCATCTTTCCGGTTCAATAGATAGAAGAAAAAACACATACATACATACATACATGTACATGTACATGCAGAAATACACACAGACTCACACACTAGCAAACACATACACACTAGCAAACACACACATACTCACACACCTAATAACTGCACCAGCAAACACACACACATTCACACAAGCAAACACACGCAGACTCACACACACACACAATAGCAAATACACACACACATTGTTCATAACATCTCTCCACTTTTAATAACGTATCCAGATATTTTATCATTGTCTCTGGACTGTGGACATCTCAACATTGTCTTAAGTCAACTTATAACACCTTTCAAGTGCTTTAAAAATAAGGATCTTTGATAATGTTCATGAGTCTCCTCTGAAAAAAAACAGATAATGTTGACTTTAAAAGTTTCACTAAGTTTAAGTTGCTAACTGTAGCTTCTGAACTGCTGAGCCTTCATCATTTTGAATCTTGGAGGACAAGTTTCTCTTGAGAAAACTTCCTTAAGATTTCTAGTTCATCAAAAACATGTTACTAAACTACTAAGTACAATGTTTCCCTGTCCCTGTTTTCAGACAATGGTTTGTAGCTTTTGAGTGTCAAAATTGCAAAACTTCCAAGAGGGTTTAAAGACTATCATAATTACAGTACAGTAAAGCTACAAAATATTTGCACTGCCACAAAAACAAAAAAAACAAGCATGTTTTAGAACTAAAAATGAGTCAAAGTATTACTTTTCCTCCTTAAGTTATGTTAAATAGGACATCTTAGATCAGAAAACTGGTAAAAGGAAGAAAAAAATAAAAAATCAACTTGTTGAAGAGAAAAATTAGTTGTTTCATGGTATGTCAGGTGTTTGTTTACAACTTAAATTTTTGGGCCCCAAGGTGAGTGTGTGATGGAAATTTCCACTGGCTCTGAGGGTCTAAAGGAGTTTTTCAATATACTCAAATACACATTTACTCTCATTTCCTTACATTTCAATTATCCCCTTTCACTTGTTTTGCTAAAAAACTGCCTTAATGGTTTTTATACTAGTGCTACCATAATGTGACTGATCCCCAAAAGGATTCCCTCATTATATGTTGCAATTATAACCCCCATGGATAGCCTTTCCTACTCTGTAAGGACCAGTGGACCAAGCTAGACCCTTTGTTCAGCTTGTCTGGGGCCATGGGGACCAACCAGTAATACTACAGACCGGGTTTAGAATAGTTCTAAAAGTAAAACTAAGATATTAGGCATGGGACTTTTCATTGTTAAAGTGTGTTATTTACTAAGAATTAAGGTTTTTCCAATCTAGTACTAAGAAATGTGAGAAAATACAGTAATGTTGGGCAAAGTCTTTTTCATTTTGAAAAATGAAAGGTGGGGTAGGGAGGGGTGCCTTATCTTGAAGCGAATAGTGATGCGACTCGAATTTGGACGCAAAAAGATGGAATCTCATCTAATAGTAATAATATTACTATTAGATGAGATTCCATCTTTTTGCGTCACGAATTCGCGTCGCATCACTATTATGATAAACTCAAATACTAATTAATTATTACTAATATTACTCAAAAATTATGTTATCAGTTGATTTTGAGCCTGAGCACTTAATCTTACGATAATTACTTGGATGTAACACATGGAGTAGAAAATACTTTGGGCCGAGGAAACTTGACTTGAGTTACCCACTGGGCAACCTGCCTGAAATAATTGAGCAATTAACATTGCTGACTTTAACCCTGAGGCTATATAAAAGTTTGCCCAGGTATGAAGTAAGGTTACACTAAATGACACAATGGTGCATGATGGAAATTTCCACTGACCCTCTGATGCTTGAGGCTATCTATTTAATGGTATGCCTAAACACCTCACCCGAACTCATCCAAACTCACCCTAGTCTAATATACATGTATATGCAGTGTACACGGGACAAGGACCTTATGTGATGCTCTGGATACATTTTCTATGCAATTATGAACAAAAACTATGCAGCAAGTCTTAAGTATTTACCAGCTTATATAGACACAAGCATATTTATATTGAGCAATTCTTATGCGCTAACTCTTTTCTGAAATTATGTTGTTTTTTATAATCTCCATACAAACAGCAGTAAGACTTTTTCCCCAATGACTAGTTTAGACCTGGCCCATTCAATAACTTATTTAAGCCGGGGTCAAAGTGTCAACGACCCTTGGTTGAATTTGTTTTGTCTGCCAGAAGGTCAATGAATTTGAAAATTTCCTGAGAAATGACTGTCTTTTTGTCCTAAATCTCTACCGGTACATTGGATGGGGTTTGGTGACCTGGCTGGTCTTTACAAATTATACCTTCATCGAAACAACAACGGCGTGTTAATAAAGAAGAATGTTCTTTTAGATTCATTAACGTTAAAGTTACAGTCCTCCCCGCACCAGACGGTGCATAAGGCGACGCCCATCTCCGTTTCGGCAGCCCTGGGCGACACAACCTTTTGCAAGTCACTACAGCAGGGGGCTAGTCCACTGGTAGTGGCCTGTGTTTAACTACCATACTCTTTCCAAAATACTGAATGCTAAGCAGAGAAAGCAGTATGTACCATTTTTAGAGTCTTTGGTGTGGCCGGGGTTCGAACTCATGACGCAACACTCTACCCACTAGGCCATTGCATCGGTTAGATGGGCTAAATTACATTTTTTCCTTCTGTGTGACAACAGCTTTCCTGGCTGCCCTCAGGTGTGTTTAATAGGTATGAGCACCACATTTACAGAGATAGGCACACAAACAAATAAACAAACAAACAAACAACTCACATCTCCACTTGGTGAGGAAGGAGTCGATGTCCATGAGTTGGGTGAGCACCTGGAAGGGCTGGTGGAACCGAGGCTCATCTCTGCAGATACAAACGGATAAGGAAAACAAATGAATAAATGAATAAATAAATAAATAATCAGGTTTTAAACAAAGTTTTGCAGTGACAAACAATAAGACCTCAATTCATCTCTTTAACTTCCTGATTTTTATTTGTTTTACCCTTTTTTGTCAAGGCTATTACATTTCAGAAAAAAAAAGCAATCAGAAACACATGTGCAGTACTACATGTATGTTCTGTTTCCATACAAAAGTTGATACAAAAGTATGTTTATTTTGGTAGTTACAAAATGCATCTGGGTGCGTAACTTTTAAATTCACTTTGACTTTGAATGTCTACCAAAGAATAGACAAAACTCCATCCCAATCCAGCTTGATGATTTTAGTGGAGTAAGTGGAATAAATTTCAAACAGAACTGGCACTGGAAAAAGTCAGACTTGAGCCAGCCGTACCTGTACAAGGAAATCATCATGGCTCCCTGCATGGCCTTGTGGGTAAACTTCCTGTCTCCTACGGAAAGAGAAAATACATGTAACATCGGCCCCTAAATTCCCTCCACCCCAACCATGATTACGATAGTTATTTCAACGTCCTACTTTTTGGCACTACCGGTACCATCATAATTATTACATTAACTCTTTCAGTATGGGTACTGTATGCCATTCTAGTCACATATCATGAACAAACACTTCTCTGATAAAATTGTTACGAACACAAATTTGCTTAGTACATATAGCCTAACATTTGTGTTCCGACATGCTATCAACTCGTTATCTTTTTGTTCAATGTTTACAACACCATAACAAGGTACACGTAGTACAGGCCATTAAACGACAAACTGACAACTGATATCTGTCATAAAGCGCAAGCTGAGATGGTTTGGTCATATGAATCGTCAAAGCTTGCAAAAAACGTACTACAAAGGACAGTGCCCGGAGGACAAAAGAGGGGAAGAAAGAGGAAAACGTGGGAAGACAAGATCGAGAGAGAATGGATGGGACTGATCCTAGCTGAAGCTATGAGAATGATAAAGTTAGATAAAGAAGGAACGTAGAACAAATGAAAAGTCATGGTGACACAGAGTTCAAGGGATAGGTAAAGTGAAGTCTTACCACCCTTAGCTTACATTCTTTTTGTGACAGGGCTCTTTTAACTTACCTCGCGCCACCAAGATATTATGTTTATCCTCATCGAAGATGGACTCGAAGGCATCCTGTAGTACAAAAAGAGACCACAGATTTGTGCAAACATTAGACAGGTCGTTCATATAGAATACAACACGGAGTATTCCGTATCACCCGAGGTACCAGCCCGTGGGTACTCTGGCCTACGGCCGTCGCGCAATCCCACCAGCAGGAGGGCTGGGACCGAGGGTGATACGAAATATACCGTGTTGTATTTTATTTATGTCATGCCCACCTGAGAAAACACACATTTCAATGCTCCAAAAGTTGAGGGCCTTTTGTGTCCTCAAACACAAATCAGTAACAACATTGATTCCAACCTCTGAATCTGGTATTCAAATTTTCGGCGGCGGCGCAACCGACGCGCTTTAAATGCATTTGAAATGTTCTATGGAAGCCTGTGTGATACAACTCCCGAACCCTATGTGATACGGGAAATTATCACACGGCCCGGAACACCCGTATCAGGCCCAGGTACGACATAAAGTGTACATTTTGTAATATAACCAGCTGCTGTCACGCCGCATGCCTGCAAAGCTGGTGCGTTCCCCAAAGGGCGGTACAGATACAGGCGATACAGATACAGAACAGCTGTCAATTCTTTTTAAATCATTGTCATTACTATCTCAATGTTCAAATTTACTCCTCATTGCATCTTCATATTCTACATTAATGTTTTTCCTATAATGTTTCCCTGAAAGTTCATCCGAAAAAAAAAATCAACTAGTTCTGACACGGGAAAAATAAAAGTTTCTTAATTTAATGATCATTATCAAAAACTATTATCATAACTTGAGTTTCTTACCCTTTGTTTCTTGTACTGAGCCATCTTGTCTTCTTTGATCATTGGGTCCTCTTCACTCTGCAGACACAGGCATGGCATTGTTTAGTGTAAAGAGAGACACCTAGCATTTCTAGAAGGTACTGCAGTTCACTACAGCTCCAACC
This sequence comes from Branchiostoma lanceolatum, assembly GCF_035083965.1. NCBI lineage: Eukaryota > Metazoa > Chordata > Leptocardii > Amphioxiformes > Branchiostomatidae > Branchiostoma > Branchiostoma lanceolatum. The sequence continues at coordinate 21,497,109 of NC_089727.1, forward strand.
ACCTGTTAGTGGTAATACTTTAAAGTCATAGTTGCTAAAGGAAATATCAAAATACACATGTTAGGAAACATAATCTTTCTTAAACATGGAAATGACTCAAACATCTGAAAAACTGTGGCAACTATTTGGGTAAATTGCATGTTGGTGGGCCAAACCAGTGCATTTTTTTTTTCTTGGAAATATTATTCATGACGATTTATAATTAGCAAGAGGTCATCATAAATTAGAGGGCTGCCATTCCTATGTTAATACCCTTAAACTGTGAAACAAGTCGGCCTTTAGCTCATATGAAAAAGATAATGAAGCTTGCCAAGGGTGATTTTGCTGCAATCCCCCCCAAAAAGGGGCTCCTCAAAATGCTTATTTTTTTTCTCAGTTATTTTGCAGATTGTACCCTCAACTTAAGACGTACATTGTATCTACTTGTTATGCTTCTCTAGGGTACCATAGTATACTATAATTTCATCTGTCACTTTATGGTCCTTAACTACAGTGTATAGAAATCGCTGTTACAGTAGGTGAAATACAGTGTTCTGCTACCTTGTATCTCTGTTGCCCCTTGACCTGTGAACTTACGTCAGCCTCCTGTAGTTCGTCTCCCAGCATGTCCATGACGCTGGCCTTGAACTTGCCCCAGAAGTTGAAGCCGTCCTCCTCCAGGCCTGGTGTTCTCTCCAGCCATCTCTGAGGACAGACACAAATTTCCAGTTAACCTAAATTCATGTTTTATGGTAACATTGATTTTTTTAGTAGCAGGGAAGATGTGGTACAAGTCCATGGTTGAAACAATGCTGCCCTACAATAGTAAAGCAATGTGAACGAATACTGTAAATGCAGAAATTTTCACTGTGGTTTTATGTTTTCCTGTGACACTGTTTTCCTAGTAAGCTCATTGCCACGAACGTAAAACCACAGCAATTTTTTTTGCCCTCCTACCCCTTTGTCTACTATTGTCTCAAACCTGAATTTGAAACCAGTCCACAAACACTCCAGTTTGTCACTACCCTAAACTAACACCACGCAAACTTAAATGCATTTTACAGTATTTGAATTTTGAGGTGTCATTTTATGGAGAAGAGATCAACACGAAAACCTCAAAATAAAAATACTGCAAACATTTCAAGATGAACAGAAACAGTTAGCAAGAGATGACCTGCCGTTACATGTTAACACTTGCTCTAAGTTTTGAAGTTTTTTAAAGTATGCCATTTAAAGAGTAACTTCTTCACCACAAACAAATGCCGGCATTTGTTCAACCATAAAACTGGAAGATATTGTAAATGCCTTTAACTTGGTGGTGACTTAATTTCGTGGTAGGAAGAATATGGAGTGTTCACGGTGGTCTTAAGTTTACGGTAGCACTATACAGTCAAACTTGCATCCAACAACCAGTCAAGGGACCAAGGAAATGTGGTTGTTGACTGGAGTTGGCTGTTGGATAAAACTCGGGTCGGTTTGCTGATTTTGTGGGCATAAATGAGGCTGCATAAATACTTCGCACATACAGGACTTATCTGCCTGTTATGCATATAAAATTACAAGACAAGTGAAGAAATACAGTATATACAATACAAAACAAACTAAACTGTTGTTGTCTACAAGACTACAATGCACTGTCGATTACATTGTCGAATCTTTTATTGAAATGCTCGCTGGACTGATTGCCGCTGTCAATCATTTTGTTGTTGAATGGAGTGTAAAATCTACACATTATGACCCCTGAGGCCCATGAGGAAGTGGTTGCTGGTTGAAGCCTGCAGTTGGTTGCTTGAAAGAGTTCACTTACTATGTAAAATCGGACGGGACTGTCTGAATATGGTTGTTGACAAGAGTTGGTTGTAGGATAGAGTTGGTTGGATGGACAAGTTTGACTGTAGTTACATACTCTACACTAATGTTTTGAGTATGTAATCCCCAAAATATATATCAAACGCGAAAATTTCTGGCAATACAGTGCTATGAACTACTGATTTTCACAGTCTTGAGGAACTTCAATAGATTTACAGAAATTATTATATATTTAGGCCACACCGATTTATTTTCTTGGTTAACGGAATAAAGAAAATGCTAAACTGGAAAAACAACAGGAGAACAGAATCTCAGAGGAATGTTTTTAATTTGGTGCACAGTATCAGGGAGTGAACAGGGTCAGGTGCAAGTTATCACCCCAGCCTTCTGTTTTCATGATTGTTTTTTGCTAAAATTAAAAATCCATTAACAAAGAAATTAAATTGGTGTGGCCTTAGAAATTATTATCAGTATCCTTTTAACTGCATAGAACAACTAACTAATTCCAATTTAATTTTCATCCTCACCTGTACCAGGACCATGAGAGATTCTTCGGTCTCGGAGTCTTCCAACATCTGGACGTACTGAGGGTGGGTCTTGAACACCTCCTGATAGTGCTTCTGGTTATACCGGACCCGGTGCTCCTGTTTCAGTCCCAGTTTGTTCTCCAACAGTCTGAATTGGAGACTCTGGAACCCTGACGCTGGGGCAAGGTAATTTCTACGGGAGGAAAAGAAACAGAATTTTGAATAACTTTGAAAGGAAGCTATCCAAATTCTGACCAATCTATTCATTTTTTTTGGTGAGATATACCACATTTGTGGAAGAATTGACATATATATGGCCTCCCTCGGTCAGTATTGACCATGGTAAAATCCTATTTTCAAAACAACCCTACAGCATCGACTATGGCTTAACAGCCCAATAAGAGAATGGCAGTCTCTGCCACAAATCACATAAGAATTGACATAACAGGTGACTATCACCTTTTCAAGATGTCAACCCAACCCAGATTGTAAGGTTTGATCTCTTCACACTGTGTAATAGCCCTTCTCTTTTTGATAAGTGTGGTGGGTTACATGCTTAAAGTGTGGCTCATCTCAAACATGGGACCTCCACTTAAGGTCTCATTCCTGTATTACTCCGAGTGGGTACCCTAAAAGAGTCCGTTGGCCAAAAAAATGAACGGCTGCATGAACGTGTGTCTATATCGGTGGGAAATTCCCTTTTAGCTATCCCAGCTGATATCAAGCGTCAAACTGATGAAAGCTTGTTTGTAACTGAAGAAATTAGCGGGCAAAGTTCGGCAGCCGCGCGCGAGGTCGGAAGTACACAGCCCGGGCATTGTGTGTGAATCGGTCCAGCGCTTACAGCTGGAAAGCGGCTTTTTGGAGGTGTAGCCAAGTGCAGATTGTAATTGCTATCAAAAGAGATTGTGTGTAGTGAAAATGTTGTCAATTTTTTTACATAATCTAGGGTACATGTTCTCAACATGGAATGAAAAACATTGGCACATTTCCTATAGCTTTATTACGAACGCGCCCATGTAAAACACGTTTTATAACATGTAAGCCTATGGGGCGAAAAAACTCATGAATGAAACCTTAAATAAAAATGAAAAATATTCATAAAAAATCAACGATTAGCGCTGGAGCGTAAATTTTAAAACGATAGATAATCGGGCGTCACCCCGCATTTTCTGACTGCAAGTTGCCATGGCAACGGACTAGTCTACTTTTTTGAGGGGCATTTTTATTGTTATTTTCATGTATAATGCTTTGCTAGAAATAGAAGCCATTTGAAAGAAGACTAAAGTTTCAGATCGTAATAGCACGAAATAGAGCATCCTTCTGTTCCTTCTGTTGCCTTTTGTGCTGGAAAATTAGGTGTCAACGAGCACAAAGACGCACGCACCTCACTAAACTGCAGCTACATGTAGCGCGTACGCAAGCTGGCATATTACAATACACTTGCAGACATAAAGCTCCGTGTCAAGTGAAAGGCTATGGATCCGGAATACACTTTGGCTGACGACGACAACCACCCCACCCCTCCCCCGTGCCTTTTCATGTATCTTGCCTTATTCGTGTATCTTAGAACGATTCAGATGGCCGTCTTTGTGTCTGTACCCAGATTCCATCCTCGACTTTCAGAGTCTACCCAGCCTGGCTGCGTACAAAGCAGCACTTTGATTCGTTGTCTAGTCCTGTACGCCTTTGATTGCATATCAGCCAAGCTCAAAAACACGCTTGCTGGCCAGCATGGGCGTAATTTGAAGCCCAGAATCACTAAAAGCCGCACAATCTGTTCTCTCCTGAACCGCGTCCGCTAGGGGGCGCTTTCATGCTTTCACCAAGTGTCAAAAGCCAATGCGTCGACGTAAGACACCCGAACTTTTAGGGATGATGGAGAAGATAGTTTTCATTCATTTTAATCATTATTGACTTAATACATTATACTTAAAGTCTCATTCCTGTATTACTCCGAGTGGGAATCCTAAAAGAGTCCGTTGGCCAAAAAAATGAACGGCTGCATGAACGTGTGTCTATATCGGTGGGAAATTCCCTTTTAGCTATCCCCGCTGATATCAAGCGTCAAACTGATGAAAGCTTGTTTGTAACTGAAGAAATTAGCAGGCAAAGTTCGGCAGCCGCGCGCGAGGTCGGAAGTACACAGCCCGGGCATTGTGTGTGAATCGGTCCGGCGCTTACAGCTGGAAAGTGGCTTTTTGGAGGTGTAGCCAAGTGCAGATTGTAATTGCTATCAAAAGAGATTGTGTGTAGTGAAAATGTTGTCAATTTTTTTACATAATCTAGGGTACATAACATGTTCTCAACATGGAATGAAAACATTGGCCCATTTCCTATAGCTTCATTACGAACGCGCCCATTTAAAACACGTTTTATAACATGTAAGCCTATGGGGCGAAAAAACTCATGAATGAGACTTTAACGTCCTATCTGAGGGACGTCCCTAACTGAAGCTAGGTACTCATTTTCACCTGTCAGTGAGTGAAGTGAAGAAAGTTGTGTAAAGTACCTTCCCCGAGGGCACAACGTCAGCGGGACAAATCAGGGGACCCCTGATTTCAACCCAGGACCTATATGTAGATGGGTTCTGCTACTGCACCACCGTGATGCCATCATTAACCTTTTTTTGAACAGGAACAGGGGCTACCTACCACCTTTGACCACACTATGACCACACCACAATTCAAGAAAGTGGTAGAAATGTAAATCAGACTTATCAAGTTTGATTTACGTTTTCAAGAAATCAGACAAATCTTTTAGAGCTGAATTGTCAACTAATCCCTCAACATATATTTTCTGAGGTAATATCTATATAGAACACAATTCCACCAGGGCACATAATTTCACCACCTCAAAAAGACATTCAAGTACATCCCCAACCCAACGTCCCCCAGTATGATGCACTCCCGTATATCTAAACTGTACAAACTTGTACCCGGGGGTGCTACACTAGAGATCTCTTACACCCACTGTTTTTCAAAGTGGCGGATTCATTTACTCTGGCAGATCAATGTTAAAGGCGGTTAATAGATTTAATAACTAAAAGTTTTGTCTAACCTGAAATCAGCAAAGTCGAGTGGAGTCATGGTCTCCAGTATCATCACCTGGTCCACTAGCAGCTGGAATAATAAACATTCAATAATTGTTGTTACAAGAATATTCTTCAAGAGAGGTCCCTAGGTGAACGGACTGAGGAACATCGGAAGTCCGTAGACCGTAGTGACGGCATATCCGCACTCAGCCAGCATGAACTAAAAACAAAACACAGAATCACCAACGGCCCAATCCCGGACATCACAGAGATCATAGACCTTGAGTCACGTAACTCCCACAGGAAGATTAAAGAGGCAGTCCACATCCAGTTGGAATGTGCTGGGATGAACCGTACCGGAGGTTGGGAGCTGCCTAAGTCCTACTTACCCCTACTCCGCAAGGAGGCGGAGGAGGCGGGACGATCTTCACAAGTCTCGGCCTAGTCTCGTGTTCTCGCGAGACTAGGTCATTCCGTGAACAAGACGTACAGACTAGACGTCGAAAATTTGGAGGTTAGTATTTTGCTACCTTTTATAAAGTCACTGTTTGAAGAATATTCTTGTAACTGTGATTATACGTGACTGATGAACCTCTTCATCAATAATTGTTATTATTAAATATTAAGACATTATTAACAGGTTACTTTAGGTACATGCAGATGGATCCATGAGAGCTACAGTTAGTACTGTGTACCTAAACTCATATTCAGGAAACAAACCACATATGCCAGAGCAGCAACTCACAGTGTCATGATCTGTGCCACAATTAATATGATATTCTAAACTTCTGAAGTTAGAGAAACTCCTTAACTCACCTTAAGGATTTGGTTGATTCGGTTCAGACGAGACAGGATGAGCATCGTCTTCCCCTCATCAAGTGTCTTGGAGAAAGGAAAACAAAAGATACAAACGGTTATCTAAAGGACAAACATCTTTAAAGAAAATTTGGTGCATGTATTAAAATACATGAACAAAATTTTCAGTTAACTTGAATACAAAAAACTCAAACTTTGCTCATTCTTATACACAAAGCCACGCCCACGGCCTATACAATATACCTTGGAGAGGCTCTGCTAAACTGGACTGGAGTTTCCACACTTTTGTGGCCATGGCCTCTAACCAGCTGTCAGCCAATCAGATATTTGGTATTACCTAAGGCCACACCATTTTAATTTCTTGGTTAACGTAATTCAAAAAACCAACAGGAAAACAGAATCTCAGGGGAAAGTTTGTACTTTGGTGCACACAATTTCAGGGAATGAACAGGGTCAGGTGCAAGTTTTCACCCCAACCTACTGTTTTCTGATTTTTTTTTTTTTTTTGCTAAAATCTAAAAAAAAAATCTGTTAACCAAGAAATTAAATTGGTATGGCCCAAAGAAAAGATTTAGGTTATTCTCTGATTGGCTTATAGGTTAGAGGCCACGCCCACAAAAGTGGAAACCTTAACCCAGTTAAGCAGACCCTCTCAAATGTATATTGTATGTATAGACTGCAGGCAAGGCTCTGCGTAGGAGAATGCGTTTAGTTATGAGGATGATGTTAGAGGTCTTGGAGGCATAAAGCGACAGTGAAGAAATGTTACAACAATTCTGATAATAAAACCTTATTATTTTAAGTCAGTAACAGATAGACAGGACAAAGGCCAAGCTCCTTAAGAATCTTACGGCAATTACATGAAAAAAAAAAGTACAATTTTACTATTTTGATGACCAAAAGTGATCTCTACTTCATGTATTTGTAAATAATTGTAAATGAACAGTAACTCCCTAATCAGCAAACAAATGTAGGTCTATTCAATCTACCAGTTGTCTTTTTAATAGACAAGTGAGTGTACAATGCATGCATGTACATCTATTCAATGTACTGTAACAGTTAGTAACAGTTATATTTATGTTTAACAGCACTAGTCTGTGTATATGCAAGAAGCCTTTTTAGAAGAAAAGAGCACAGACAGAGGGTTGTCTCCAGCTTTAAACCTTTTTTCTGGCCCACTCATTGTTTGAGAGCTCTTGTTGTTAATCTCTGTTGTTAAATCTGTCATTCTTAAGACAGAGACAGAGAAACGGGTCATGGAGACAGCCCTGACAGACAGAGATGAAGGCAGAACAAAATACAGAACAGCGATTCTTTGCAGAAGCTCAGTTTATGGAAGAACATGAAATGTTAATTTCAAAGATTGAATACGTGTTATACGGGACTTGTTTCACCCATGTGTTAGTTTAAATTTTGATACATGTGCATGTTTATGATAATGTACCATGGATGTAAAATAGTAGAGCAGGTTTTATTGTATATAGAGCACCATACCCTGGATACAGAACAGAATACCATGGACACAGTTACTAACAGGTCACCATAGGCATGGAACAGTTTACCATGGATACAACACAGGTTACCACAGATACAGAGCCTGTTACCATGGATACAAAACAGGTTACCACAGATATAAAACAGGTTACCATGGATACAGTACAGGTTTCCATGGATACCCCGGAACCAGTAGAAAACCTCTCCTAGTATCCACTCACCAAGTCGTGCTCACAACAAGCCTTAGATTTCCTCTTTCAACCATTTTGGGAAAAAAAAAAATTAAGCTGGTTTAAAGAGGGATCAAAAGAAAATAAAAACTTTTCTGAAGCCAAATAAAATGGAATCTCTTCCTGGTGATTTTCTCTGGTAAGGCAATTTCTTTTCTACATGTAGGTCCAATGCTTTTAAAATTTTCCGGGTTAAGAAGTAGGCGTTTTGGTGAGCAGTTACAACAGGAAGTTTTCCTCTGACTTCTTGGCGGCGGACCGTTACCCAGACTGGAACGTACCCTAACCGTGGCCCCCAGAGTCGCACCCTTGCCCTGAAATAGACATATGGACAGTCTAGCACGCACACAGCTACTTCTGTGGCAAGTTTACACCGCCTACCAGATTCTGATTCGTATTCTGATCATTTCGCTGATTGGAATAATTATTTGTAATTAGACTCTACACATGAATTATGAGCTTTCTGTAAATCACATTCTATTGTTATCAAATCCCAACTTATATAAGATAGAGCTGAAAATTAATTTCTGTGAGGAACAGTGGTTGCTATCCAAACTGTTAATTTGAAAAATTTTCTTTAAGATAAAAATGTGAACTTGGTGTGAGTTTTTTAGTTAGAAAAATAAGAGGCTCCTTACTGGTTTAGCTTTCTGAATAACATTTTTTTTTACAAATTTATTTAATCACAACCAAGGCATCAAATCAATTACAAGGCAATGTTCTATCCGACCAATCACTGACGTCTTGTACACTATCATTGGTACACACAATTCAATTTGACCAATCACAGGCCTTCTTAGTGCTTATCACATCCATATGTAATTATACTGCATTAGAGACTTAACAACCATAGACGTCAGTAAAGTCCACTTAGCTGATTGGTTACATCCTGATTAGGGGTGGATACCGGTTCGCTGGACCTGATTCGGACCTTTATAACATCCAAGAACTGAGTCCAAAAAACCTGAAAGCCAAAAACCTGAACAAAGTACAAATATATTTTCTATTTTGTTTGATACAAAGTGTTTTGAGTCTCCCTTTGACAAAAATTTAAAATAAGTGCAACATTCAAATATCAAACACTGGTTTATTTTGAAAGTCTTCTCACCAAGAAACTTTTATACTTGTGCGTGTCAGTATTAATTCTCTATGCTTAGATATTGTTCTAATAAAACAAAATATCAACTGGACAGGATCAGGTCCAGGTTCAGGTCCGGACCTGAACCTAAATCTCTGGACCTAAACTTGGACTTGGACCTGGACCTTATTAAGCGGAACCGGTATCCACCCCTAATCCTGATCAGTGAAATTAACACACATCATTGTAGCTGGACCAATCACAGGTCTCCTCTTCAGCTTGACCAATTACAGGCATGCCATTAACCCTGACATAGGAAATTAAAGATACATTTTCCCTTTATCTTTTCCAGACACAAATTAACAACATGTGAAATATACAACAAAAAAACTAGCAGCATATTCATATCAAGATATCATTGAAAGAGGAAAAGAAAATTAAAAGATTTCACTCCAAATCGAAAGAATTAGAGAATAGCAACTTAAGGTTCTTTTATTCACAACTAAGTATTTTACAAGAGACAACGTTTCGACAACTGTCTGTCATCTTCATCACGCCAATACTGACTAGTTCACAGTGCACTGAAGTAGAGCTGTGTACCTAAACAAATTTAAGGTACAGGTACACGGGTTAAGGTACAGGTCCGGACCTGAACCTGTACCTAAACTACTTGTTCGGAAAATATGCTAGATTTTCAGTAAGGACAAACGCATGTTTGAACTGGTAAAAACATAATATTTGATTGTGCTAGGTATTATCTTTATGAAAACACAGATGAAAATTTGACTCCAGCCATGCAAATGTGTTTTCTGTGCTTTAGAGTGGCTTTAGAGCACTGCCATGGTAATTTCATAGTAATTTTATCTGTCAAAGTGGCCATCCCCTGAGTCAGGTCCAGTACCATACAGGGTCAGGTATTTTGGACCTGTACCTAATTGATTGTACCCGGTACTGTATCGGTACACTGTACCGGTACACAGCTCTTCACTGAAGCTAGGTGTTACTGTATCATCTCACCATTGTTGCTTAAGCCCCCGTCACAAATAATAAATTCAGTTCGGCCGACGTTTTGGCGAGCTTCAAATGTGCATTTTCGGTCGAAGTATGGCTGACGTCCTGTCGATTACGCGGGCTTCGGGCGATTTTTAGAAATAAAAGTTGCTCTAAATATTGGCCTTTTACCAGGTTAGTAGTATCTGACTTCGTCCATATCCAAGAGATGGTAACATCTCATGGGGGACTTTTAGTTTTTAGTGTTCGATGGACGTCGCCCGAGATTTTCATTAAAAAATTCGGCTAGCTTCGGCCGATCTACAAATTTGGCCGACACTCGCATGAATTGTGACGCCGGCTTTAACAGTATCTATTAATGTAACAAGACTTTACATTTGGAACCACATCATCTCACCATTGTTACTTAACGGTATCTATCAATGGAACAATACTTTACATTTGGGACTGCATTGTTAGCAGTAACACCTAGCTTCTGTGCACTGTGACAGACAGTCGGCGAAACGTCGGCTCTTGTAAAATACTTGGTTGTGAATAAAGAACTTTGCTATTCAGTCATCCACCAACCTGATGAAATTATTCACGGGTGAAAGAATTAGTCTCTGATTATGTGTGATTGGTGCTCAGATTAGTGATAGTAAAATACTCACAACATTGTTGAAGACATCTCTGATAGAGTCCACCTCCCATAGGATCTGTTTGAACCACAACTCATAAGCTGGAATAACAGGAGAAAACACAATAGTCTTTCAAACACCTCACAAATCAAAAAACTATAGTAAAAAATAAAACAACCCTAAAACAACACCTTGATGAAAAGCCACTTTCAAGCTGATTTGAGCTTCTAAATGACAAGAATAAACAAAGGTTCAAACAAACAAACACACAAGCTCTTGACATAATGAATTGTACTTGTCAGCAATTTTACACAAATACACCTGGGCTCCGAATTCCCTTTTCTCTTACAATATTAACATGCAACACTGCAATTTGTCAGAAAATCTTCCTGTAAAGTTTAAATAATTTCTGCAAATACAAAAGCCATAATTTTCCCTGCCAACATGTACACCACACTAAAAGTATCTGCCACCTATAGTACATTTGTAACTCTAATTTCCCATTTTAGTGTTTGACCAATCAAATTGCCTTGTGACACATGATTGACAGGTGATCACATGACCCACCCTGGTGTGTGATGATGAAGAGATGCTCGTCGTGGGCAGGGTCGCCGTGGATCTCGCTCTGCAGACACTGGGCACCCAGCACCTGGTCCAGCTGTTACCATGGGAACAACAAACATTTTATGTCACATCTACCAGACTCGAAAATACTTTATTTTGTCAGCGCTTTAAACCTTTATGTCAACATCTACATGTACCTACCATCTCGATACACACCAACATTTTTTGTTGGTGCCTGACATTCGTTGGTCCTTGTTAGATTAGCCTCGATTATTGCAGTTCAGCGGCTGACGACATTTTGTTTGGCTGTTCAGGTCCACAGCAGAACAGAAGAGTCGGGGACACTTTATTCAGGGACAAGTGTTTAAGAGGTCACTAACTATAAATAAATGATAATGTAATGATAAATAACAACTGTTACAGTAATCCAGACCTTCAAATAGGTGGTGTAGTCAATGCCTCCATGGTTCAGCATGTTCTTCCCTTCCTGGTGCGCCAAACAACCTCCAATCTCCCCGCTACAACAACACAAACAACAAACTTTCCAATTCAGCAATCTAAAAAATAGTTTTGAAGCTTACTGTATTTTGTAGAAATGTTTGCGGTGGTTTTATGTTTGCAGTTTTCACGGTGAACTATTTACCGCAAACTTAAACCACCGCCAAAAGCTATTCCATATATATTGTGTGACTGTCTATAAGTGCTACTATTGTTTTAAACGCGAACTCAAAACCACCGCTAACACTCCATTTTCTCCTTACAATGAAATTAAATCCCAGGGCCTGTAGTGTAAGTCAGCAGCCCAACATTTTAATAGGAGTGTAGTTAAGAGAGACTCCAAGAGGTTCTAGATGGTACTGCACTTCACTATATTTCAAACTACCTGTTGGCGGTACCAGTGTTATCAAGTCAAAGTTGACCATGTGGATCTTGCGGTTAGGGCCAAACCACAAAATCTACATTCATTAATTTTGTAATTATAGACCACCTTTGTTGTATGCAAACAGATAAATACATTTTAGAATGTTTAGATGTTAGAAACTGAAACTAGTTAGTGTAAACTGGTGCTGTGGTAGAGACTGGCATTGTGGAGGTTCCCTGACAGGTCCCGATGTTATGTCTTTGGGAAAGGCACTTAACAAATTTTGTCACTTGATTCCGGTGAAAATGAGTACAAAGCTTCGGTTAGGGACGTCCTCTCGAATGGGAGGTCGAGTTTATATAACGTCGTTTGAGGAGAGCCACACATCAAGTATGTTAAAGATTCCACCACACTTGTCAAACATTGCAGTAGGGGTCTATCCCTGTGTGAGTGGATCAAACCTTACAGTCCTATCTTACACACTTCTATTATACAAAACTGCTTACCGGTTATGCAAAATATGGTTTATAACATACAGTACAATTTCTATAAAGTTTGAATTCAGTAGTACTTACTGTTCCATAGCAATGGTTGATGAAGACCTTACGAAAGTCCCTTTCTTTTAGACGTGTCAATTGTTGTGTTGACGTGATTGTTTTGTAACTGTCAACAATACAAAGTCCGGCTCTGTTGTTTTGTTCACTTCAAACCAATTAATCCATTTATGTCCGAACAATAGATCTGACCCTTTAAATATCCGTCATTGTCTAACAAAGATTTAGATGACTATTCAGTAACTTTTGTTTTAATGGAGAAAAGTTTAAAAGTACATTAGACACAAGAATTGCAACTAAAATTTCCTATAGATCTACCGGTCCTTTTGTTTACTAAATTTCAAAAGTGGGAAAAAGGTGATGTGCTACAAAACGTCCTCTTTGTTTCGACGCTCTAGTTAGCAATTAGCACAGTCACTGAAAGGTAGATGCAGTGTAATGTAAATGAAATGATTTAACCTCCCAACGTCTGCTTGGAGATCAAATACTGTAAATGCAGAAATGTTAGCGGTGGTTTTATGTTCGTGGTTTTCTTGGTGAACTCTTAAGCGCGAACTTAAAACCACCCCAAAATTTTTTGCCCACCTACATGTATGACTGTAGCGCTACTAGTAGTAGTACTATCTTTTTAAACACGAACTTAAAACCACCGCCAACACTTCATTTTCTCCCAACCGCGAAATAAAAACCGCTACTATCTTTTTGAACGCGAACTTTAAACCACTGCAAACACTTCATTTTCGCCCTACCGTGAAATAAAAACCACACAAACTTAAGGCATTTATAGGCTATCGCTGTACTGTGTTATGTTGATTTGAACCGCACTTGTTGACCAATCAGACCACTTTACAGTAACTGTTACGTATTAATGACACACAGATAAGCAGGCCATATTTGTAGAGTATATGTAACTTGTGTACATTACCTACCTTATCTATGGCAAACTATTTTCTGCATCACAAGCAGTTTCTGCTATAGATTGTGCATGACCATTCTAGTGACCTGATCCTCTGGTGTACTAGTATGAACTCACTTAGTATGGAAAGGAGATTTTCACGATGTCTGTCTAAAATTAAGCCCCTGGGCTAACTTAGCAATGATCTTAAGTTCTACGTGAGGGGGGACTTAATTAAGTTCCCTGTATGAGGGAAAAGGAGTGTTACTTTTAGTGGTGTTTCCAGATTAATGAATGAAACAATTCTAGAGTACTGTGGTAATACAATGGTAAGCTTTTTAGGGGCTTGGAGAATATGGTCACAGTAGTACACAGCCAGCCAATATGGCTAAAATCCTTCCATCAACTGGAAAAATTATCTAAGGAACCACCAAAATGTGGCCACAATGTCCAGGTCCTCAGATGCTGCAATGGTGGTCTATAAATATAATAAAGGCAATTCTATTGCACTTAACAGATACTAATTGGTATATTGACCACAGTTAATTCTGCTAGGTTGGACTTCGAGATAATCCACAGAAATCCCAGTTTACATTGTGACGCTAAGTCCATCATGGTTGTCATACATTATAGTCAGGCAAAAAATGTTGTATTTCCAGTTCTGGTTCTGAAAAAAAAGGGTCAGTCAGTAGAGATTCTCTTTTCACCCCGTCTATCCAAAAGATCTGAATTTCATGACATAACATGAAACGTCAGCTATTTTGTAGGCTTAAAATTTAATGAAAGTTTATTGCAAATTCCTGCACGTAGGCTAATTGCAAGTACATGTACATGTATATGTAACACAGAGTTGACGGACAGATAACGATGAACAATATAACATAGTCATATGACTACTCTAGTCTTAACTACTGACACTAAGTTCTTAAGCTTATTGGGTTCAGCTTCTTTTTGCGAGACAGTGGAAGACGAATGATCCCACTTTTTCTGTAATGTGTGGGTTTTGTGATGTTAAGAGGAGAGTAGTTTTTTTTTGTCTGAAAACGTGGAGAAATAAGAATGGAAAATGGTGGCGTCTTTAAACAGCTGACAGATTCAATGACAGATTCAAAAAAGGAAAAAAACTCAAATTTAGGCTCCCAAACCTTGTTGGGGAAGTACAAAATTTAAAGCTCAGAAGACAGCACTGCACCAAATACAGTAGTGGAGGCAACCGGACTAAATAACTTTAAACAATGCCCAGAGTTAGATGTACAAAGGTTAGGTGTGACAGGTCGTTTATTTTTTTAGTTAGATGCAACTGACGTTGACAAAACCAGCTGTCACTGTGTGCATACAAAGCTAGTCAGTACAGTGTATGTTTTGCCAAAGAGTAGTTATACTTAAAGCATACAGAATACAGTATTCTGTATTCCCCGAGGTATCAGCCCAACCTCTGGTCAGATCACTGGATGGTCGAAGGGCGATCTGACCCAGGTGAGGGCTGGGACCAAGGGTGATGCTGAATGCACTGAGTTTTATTCTATTTACACATGTATGTCATACCCACCCTAAAAAAAATAATTTCAATGCCAAATTTCACAGCAGTTGAGAGAGTTTTGTGTCCTCGACCCAAAAAAAAGACAACATCAATTCCAACATCCGAATTCGGTATTTGAATTTTCAACAGTGGCGCAACTGGCACACTTGAAGCCAGTTTGAATTGTTCAAACCGAACTAGGAAAAATCTGTAATATACAGACCAGTCTGAACACCCATAATATATCAAAGGGTATCACGGCCCCAGGTAGGATATGAAATATATAATAATGAAAATATATGAAATAGTTTTACAGTACTAGTATATTTATGTATGTACTACACTAGTACATATAGTTCTGTACTAGTACACTCGAGCTTGTGTTTGTAAACAACTGAGATATCTACAACAGCGGAATGTTCCAGACAAAACTAGCCTGAGGCATGACTTTTGCGACAGGTTTGGTAGCAGCCATACCGGTATGTTTACATTTGCCATGTACGTGTATGACACTACCTTACATGTTAAAGAGAGGTATTTTGTTGTTGTTTAGACTTCCCCTTGTTCATATCTGGCAACATCAGTGCTTCCAACGGTAGATCCAGAAATATTCCCAGCATCTTAAGTTCACAGTTGTTGTGGTTACATCTCCGTTGTACTGATCTCAATTGTATAAGTTTTAACTACTACTCTGTCTTGGTGTAACATGTCCCTGTGGCGCAAACGGTAACGCAACTCCGCTGCTTCGCCAACTGCATCAAATTCGTTCGATCCTCAGTGGTTGACTCAAGCTCGGACATGTTGTAAGGGATTGCATTCGTCATTTCGGATGGTGACGTAAAGCTGGCGGCCCAGTGTATGAGGGAGCTTCGGGCGTAAGCAACCTCTGCACGTAAAAGAACCCAACACACTTATCGAGAAGAGTAGGGGTGACCCGGTGTGCTTGGCCAAAAACGCCGTGGCGAAACCGCATTGCACTACCACGGGTACTAGCTACTTGAAAAAGCATCATGCTTCACCTCAATTGAGGATGACTGCTTTACCTTTTAGTGTTTACAGGCTTTTCATTTAATGTCATTTGCGTCATGTTGGATTACAGGGTACTACTTTGAGTTTGAAGCACATGAAGATTGCTTGATCCAATTAACTGCCAATTATTGGATTGCTAGGAGATTCAAATCATCATCATCATAACAACAATGAAAAGCCTGTATATTGTTTCAACCAAGGACTGAATTCGAAAGGTTTTGATTTTTCCCAAGCCCCAATTTGAAATGAGTAAATTACTCATGGTTGGCACAAGGAAAAAAACTCCTCTTTTGACAATGTCTATAATCAAATGTTTAGGAGGGGGTAGTATTGTAAGAGACTTCTCCAGTGCAAAATAATGACATTGTGAATATACTTTACCACCACTGCATACTGTAAATGCATTTAAGTTCGTGTGGTTTTTATTTCGCGGTCGGAAGAAAATGGAGTGTTCGCGTTGGCTCTAAGTTCACGTTTAAAAACAATAGCAGCGCTACAGTCATAGGTCGGCGAAAAGTTTTGCGGTGGTTTTAAATTTGCACTGAAAGTTCACCGCGAAAACCGTGAACACAAAACCACCGTGAACATTTCTTCATTTAGTATTATTAATACTGTAAACTATTAACCTTAACTGTATTAGCCTTGTTTCAACCGTGAACACTTCAGAAACCTTTCCATGCTACTGTGAAATTAAACTGTTGCTAACACAACTGACTTTACAGTAGCTTATCTCCAAGCAGATGTGAGGAACTGGCTCATTTTTCTAACCTTCTCTCCAGGAAGAGAAATTCATGAGTGTGGTTTCTGATGACTAACAATGACATTCTTTCTTTCTTTCTTTTTTTTTTCTACACAAAAGTACAATTATATATACAAACTTTGATCATATCTTCTCCACTGTAAATGCGATTATACTATTAACTTAACATGTCAGAATGAAATGGCATAACAATTTAACAGAGCCTGGGAGCTAGTAAACAATAAACGCTTTTGTTCTTTGATCTACTATAATTTCAGTACAGAGATTGTTCACACCTTTAAAGCGATTACGAAATTGATTTCGCAAACAAAGACACGCCGTTACTATACTATAGACTGTAGCGTTTTGTACAATTTTCCTATCTCCTTTTTTTAAGAATTAAAATGTAAGACGACATGTGCCCAACACGTGTCTTGGAATTTTCCCTCCCCGAATTATACGTCATGCATGACCGTGGCAAAGACACAGAAATTACCATTTTCTGTCGATTTTTAAGCAAATTATTAGCTAAAATCGTTGACTTATGTTGCTGAGACTTCTGTGATACTATTTTTGGAGGGTACAGACGTCAAAGGACGTTCCAAAGTCACGGTCACGCGCTGTATACGTCACCGGTCCGCTATGTTGTCCCCAGGCGGGGGCAAGGGACATCATGCCCGCCCGGCGTATACACACAGTTCACCCCTCCCTTACGAGCTAAAACAACGGTTTCACGAGCCAAAAACTCACCCAGCGTCGCTTCCAGGTGTGGTTGTCATCTTGGATCAGTCTCCAGGTGGTATTTTACGTCCTTTTCCCGGATTTTCGAGCTGTTTTGGAAATGTTTTTGTCCTGGACGCACGTCAAACACACAACCTGAGCCTCACGCGCCAAAACTGGGATGACCTACTGACATATGGGCCATACCAAGCTTTAAGGGGGTAACCGAAATTTCAAAACTTTCAATTCTTGAAGAATTACAATTTAAAAGCGACAAAATTGCATGTTTTGAAATTGAATGAATATCTATTAAAATGTAATTATGTGAAACACGTCAATATTGAATATATTTCTCCTTTAAGAATTTACCGCCTTTTTTTCTGGATGGTACGGCCCATAGGTATGACGTCAAACCCCAGGAGGTGTGTTGGGGGTGTGATTGTTTGTTGACCAATTAAGTTTAGCTATAAGAATAGACTTAAGACTTCAATTTCTTTGTCCTCGCGTCAACTGCCAGGTATCTGCTATAGATTCTTTTTTGATGATCTTGTGGATGAAACCATTATCGTGGAAGGGGTGCAACTTTTAATGTGCGTTTACTTTTCTAGTTGTGTTTTGTCCAGAAAAAAAAGTGAAAAGTTACCGAGAAGAAAATTAACAGCAAATCTTTTCTAAGCGTGATTTCAACCTTATTTTCTATTTCTGGAAAAAAAAGTTTTCCGTAGAAAGGAACAGTTGAACTGTGGGGTGTGTCGGGGGCGTGTTCGATTGATCATGAGTTCGCAACCTTTACGGACTTTAGACCAAAGGGCATTGGGTGAAGGTCGGTTGCATTTGAACACGTTAACACTTTATTTGTCCCTGCCGGATTCGGGTATTCAAACATAACCTTATTCATGTTGACATATCGCCGCTTATTGACTGCTTCCCATTGGATGCCGGTGAACGTTGGATGTTTGTTTGTTTGTTTGTTTTATTCAGATCTCCATTAGTGTACAACAATTTCTACACTAATCTTCCTGGAGTCCACCTAATTAAATACAATTTTATCAATACAATAACAATACACTAGTTAAATCAAATACAGTACAGGAAGAACGAAAACAATTGTTAGATAGTAAATCATACAAAATTAATTATGATGGATGTATGGTCCAATGAATTTATGAATCATATAGGATCCATGTAAAAAGTAATATTTGAAAGACTCCAAATCAAAACATTAAGGACATTGAAGTTTCAAGATTAACTCTTAAATGAAAAAAATTCGTATGAGCTGGTATTAATGACAATCTTGCTCGCTCACTGGTTGCTTACTGATCGCGTCCTTTGTAGGAAGAGTGTTTGTGGGTTTCTATATATAATGGCGCAGTCATAATTCGTCGTAGGCTGCATGTCGGACGAATTTGATGCAGAATTTTCAAGCAGGATGTCAACACTGTAGGATGTGACAGAACAAATCGCCGGTGAGGATCTGAGACTAGCCTAGCTCTACCAGGCTCCACAGGTCGCTGGAAAATAGTAGAAATTGGCCAAATAGACGGATAACATGCCAGAGTTGTTGGTCCGCTAAAGAAGTTACGGTCGATAGGTTGCAAACTGTAACTTCTTTAGCGGACCAACACCTCTGGCATGTTATCCGTCTATTTGGCCAATTTCTACTATTTTTCAGCGACCTGTGGAGCCTGGTAGAGGCTAATCTGAGACAGCTTTTTCCGTAACATGTACAGTGACACCGTACAACTGACCTTGTGTACGACATCTAAACGACAATCCCAAGAATGCGCTCGTTTTGCGATCTTGCGACGATCGTTTATACGTGGCGACGAATGTGTCAGCTACATGTAGGCCCCATACCGACAAATACGAAGGTATACATGTAGAACACTGCAAACCAAGCAAATGCAAAGTTCTAACTTTGGTCAATACTTTTGGCCAATCAAAAAACCTCCTGGTGTTGGAGGGGAAGTTACCAGCCAATCACGTTGACTCTTGGCCTGAGCCGTAGACGTGATTGGCCGTGGTGACGGCAGGGCAGCGATTGGGCGCCGAGAAGGCATTTCAAGTAAGAACAGATCGCATTCCTTTACGCCAGGACTATTACTTGATATACACTGAGAGGATGCATGTTATCAGCTTGGAATGAGGCATCATGAGGGTGCGATTCAACTGTGAATCTTTCATCGTTTCATGATTGTGTCGGAACTATCTGAGCTGTATTTTTAAACTAACTAACAAGAAATGGTTGTGAGATGTAGACAAATATCATGTAACAAAGACTTTTTACCAGAATTCATGATGCATGTTTTTGAAATCTTTAAAAAAAGGCATTAAAGACGTCTTAGTACATGGAAATCCTATCGCCTGATCAACTAGTATTTTATCAAACAAACACGGCTAATACTAATATTCAGGTAATACAGACATAGTGGCAGAATCATTTAGGAAAATGTCAAGAATACAACGTATATGCCCCAAAAACAGATTTCCGACGACCACGGTGGGACTCGAACCCACAACCTCCGAATAGCTGATCCAACTAGAAGTCCGGTGCGCTAGTCCATTGCGCCACGTGGCCCGCATACTTACATTCTTGTTACTATACTGGCCTATACCGAGCGGTACCATTTTTCGTCCACGTCGAGACTGTGTATACAAATACTACATATGTATGCAAAATTCATCATCTTATGCCAACCCCACCGCTTGCATACTAAGTTACAGTAAGTATATCAAACTAGTAGCGTTGGCGCTAGCCAGCCGTCAGCCAATCAGATACTTCCCCTCATTTTGTTGGATGGAAAATGCACTTCTATATTGATGAAATCCGTTTAAAGTACTTATAAACATTTTGGTCTTCAATCAACGGTCATTCAACGCTCGTCGCCCCATCTAATTTTCGTCTCGTAAAAGGTCGCTTCTATATTGATGAAATCCGTTTAAAGTACTAATAAACATTTTGGTCTTCAATGTCCTCGCCTTTTGAATCGGTCGTCGCTTTTTTACATGTATTAGCACGCTCCGTCACATTAAGTGCATATTCGCTCTGTTTTTCTGTGTCTTATCCTGGCGTAGTTGATTAGGGATGAGGGTTTGACTCGGGTTCGATTCGAGATTCCACTTTTTTTATTTCGATTTTTTTTTTTACCATTCATCACGATTCTGTCATTCCTTTGTATTTGAAATGTTCTTTATATGCGTTCAAATTGCTTCTTGTCAGCCTCCAGAGCATAATGAAACGCTCGGATATGTTATCCCGACCGGGCAGCAATATGACGACGACCGTCCGTTTAGGACATGTGCGTCGCCTTAATGGAGCCTTACAGATAGCCAGACAGCTAACCTACGTTTGCTAGGCGACGTTGAACTGCAAGCTAAATTAACGTTACAGGCTTCGCGGTCGTCTATTGGCCAATAAAGCAAATGTAACTCAGAGAAGATGCAGTTATTTAGTAATTGTTTTATTGTTGGCTTCAACCACAAGAAAGAAAGAGCCAATATAAAGTAAAGAATAAAGCAAACAAGATAGAAGTAAAACAAGTTAAATCCCTCCATTCGTATATTCATATATGTATGAAATGGATGAATACCAGTAGGTGTTAAATGAATTACTAGATTAATGTCAAACTGCATGTCAAACACGGTGGAAGACGAAACACATTTTATTTCAAATTGCTCCTTCTACGATCAAGAAAGAAAGGAGCTGTTTAAAGAGGCCACCAAATTCCATACTAATTTCTCCACGTGTACAAAAAAAAGAAAACTACTCTCCTCTCAACACCACAAAACCCACACATTACAGAAAAAGTTGGATCATTCGTCTTCCACTGTCTTGGAAAAAGAAGTCAAACCCAAATAAGTTAAAATTTAGTGTCAGTATTAAGACTAGAATAGACGCATGTTATATTGTCCTGTTCGTCCTTTCATATTACATGTACTTGCAATTAGCCTACAAGCAAGAACTTGCAATAAACTTTATATATATTAATGCTTATTGTTGAAAGCCTTGCAGTTGTATGGCCACAAGGGTACAGTAAACTGTTCTAATTGTTACCATTATATATATGTTGGTTTCGTACGCACGTTTTACTTTAAGTCTATTTCTTCTTTGCAATTGATATTGGTATTTGTATACATGTATGTATATATTTCTCCTAATGTGTATTTTTTTAAAATCTTTATGCTGTGCAGGGGAGACAACTGGTAGTGGTGATTCATATCACCTGTTTTGTCTCCCCCTCCAATCATTTTAATGGTGGAGTCGACTGATTATATAATGCGATAAAGTTTATATTTAGGAGTTTGGAATTCTACAACTTCATGTATCTGCTACATCAAATACTAATGACTTTAAAAACGTGTCTGTTGATCAAGTGCAAGGGCATAAATATCACATCTCTACTTGTCTAATTCGTTTGCCGACTTTGACATTCGAGTCTCCTGTATGAATGTATGAATGTTAACGTTAATTACCACATTTCTTACAAGGTGCTTAATCTCAACTGTTCTAATTATATCCATTCTAAAATACATTTCAAAGAGGCAAACACTTTGGTATGTAGAAAGTCCTTAGGAGGGCTACCACCTCATGACTGGTTGCAGTTGTTCGGTTTTACTCCGGCTGATTTCTGGAGATGAAGAGAAAATCGTTAATGATAAATAAATGATTAATAAATGATTATCGAAAAATTAAGACCCATGTTTTCCAAGGTGTTTACGATATCACAATGAATGGCCTGTGACCTATATATAACTACCAATTAAACCGCCTAGTTCGCTTCGCTCAATTCTATTCAGTGGAAATAAACCGCTGGCCAGGCCTTATGTTACCGTAAAGTAAAAAAGAGGGTTAACGTTGTTAACTCTACTACTATGCAGCGAATTCAATCTGACACTTGAAAAGAAGTTCAAATCTCATTATTCCGAAAAAAAGTGCATTATCATTGATGCACGACTTTCTCTTTACAGTAACAGGGTTACCCGGTATATCTTTACAGGTACGGGTTGTTAGCCTTTTGCCTTTAACGTGCTCGTCTGCTCGATCCAACTCCTACAAATTTAATTTTTGAAAACGGGGCCCCCATTTTACATCCCTTCCGAAAGACGGTTGTAGCCCCAACATGTGTTCTGGTCCAGGATCAGAATGAACCGGGGTCTACTGGAAACGAACTAATTGGAACCAGTAGCTCATCTGTGAAGCTTCTACCAGTTGAGCTGTAGAGACATCTCTACAAATTTTATTTAGTGCCATAGATGGAAACATTGGCACATTGAGTAAAACAGACTTGTAAATATCAACTATCTTTTCTTCTGGCTATTGCGATCTGCAAAACTTTGCCGTCATCTTATGAGACGGGTGCCTGAAACCTAGACCAATAAGAATATAGAATATTACGAACCCTCATGAACTGCCGAGTCTCCCCACCACGTGCCACATCAAACGCATTCTTTCCATCCTGTATAGGGAGACATTGGATGTTATGATCGTGGTAGTCTTGAAAAATGTGCAAACTATCATTGCCAAGGGACGGACATAAAAACATCACATATCTAATATACGCTCAACAATAGTCCTAGGGGCAGAATGACCAGAGTCAAATTGTTGGGTCACTCGAAACCTATACACAGCTAGAGTTCCACGACCCCATATCTTATCATTTATCTATGCATTGAAATGCAAATGATATGCAAAGAAATCTCTTATCAGTATAATAGTAAATTTATTACCTTCTTTTTCCAAATCACAAATGTTGCCAATGAGAGATTATTGTCGCATTTCCTCAATAATTATGCAAATTATGTACATAGTCTATGTCCGATTATATCTCTAATGGTATGTCAACACGTGTCGTTAGTATGTCCTATTTTAATAGCGAAATCAACACACTATTACATTGGTCTTCATCAATTAAAGTTGCAAACAGCTCAACAATATCTTGCAAATATATTCATCCCATCTCGACTTATCCTGTTTGGAGGTTAATCGCCCCCTGCAGTTGCTAGTAGGTCCAAACATTTGTTGCTTCTTCCCGGAAACATGAGGTATCTACCAACCAAAATTTGTGACCAGAGCTTGAGATATCTAAACCCAAAATGCCGCTGCAGTACCATGGAAAGGGGCTAGGAGGCCCAAAATCTAATCATTTCGAGGTCTTGTCAAGACCTACCCACAAATTTTAAGACAATCCATCCAGACTCGAGTTATCCTGTTCACAGACGATCATACAGACAGACTTTGTGGCGGAGGTGATAACGGTCAGTACAAAAGGAACATGATTTAGTACACTAAGTCCGGTTTCTTTCTTTCATACTTTCTAAATGTGCCGAAATATTTCTCCGCCTACAAGGTCTCGATACGTATTTCGGGAACTTTGCTTGAATATTTGTTTTCGTGCTGTGTTTCGTACTGCCCAGCCTCATATATATGAGATTATTGGCAGTTATCATAGCCTATTAGCCGGATCTCTCTTTGTGTTGTCTATGAGGTCAATCTCGAGCAAGTCTATAGTTATTATATATTACCTTATTGCGGGCCATTACATCAGCACCGGACCGAATCAGAAGCTCACAAATTCCAGTGTTGCCCCTTTCAGCAGCCTCGTGTAGGGGGGTATTCAGGTCCTGTAGAGAAAAACAGGTCAGTGTACGTAAGTAGTGGTGGGTTACGATTTGTTAGAAGCGGCAATGGTGTCGTTACAGGGTGCAACGTAGTCGACGTGAGACAAAGTTCCCATCTGGACAGACTGAGTTTGAATTCATTATGGGCAACACTTCTGATGGTGATTTATTGAAAGATCTTGCCCGAAAGATTCTTCCAAGTAGTTACTAAGTTAAACGTACAGTTTGTTAAAACGGCCGGTGACATAGAAACAAGTGATCAAGCTGAAAACCAATGGGCTAGATCTAGCTCAGTTGGATTTACTTTTTTGTAAGGTGTGCGGATGACTACAATCCGCAATTGAAGACATGTTAAGAGCTCTAAACTTGCAATTGTCTAGTTTGATGTACATGTTGATAGTCTTGAAGGTAATGCAATATGTATTACCGAGTTCCTGGACATGATGTTTGCGCCAGAACGAATCAGAACCTCGCAGGTCCATGTGTGGTCATACATAGCAGCAATATGGAGTGGTGTACACTGGCCCTGTGTATAAAAAAAAAAAAAACTAGTCAGCTGCTAGTTGTATAGCAGCTGACTGTCACCTTCCTCATGGCAGTACCGACTGGTACTATTTCACGCTGCAGGTACTAGTATGTGCCGCGCGCTGCTAACAATTCGGTCCTAAACGTAACGCATCGTCATATATGCAAAGTTGGGGCAGAGTAATTTTTACTTGTGACGTCGCGTGAGGTTGACCCAGAACCAAGAGGTCCTGTGTTCGAACCCCCTGGTATTCCCCGTTGACGTTTCGACTACAAGATTAATGAAGTACCATATGCGCATGCACTGTCACTAATGGGTCATTCAATAAAAACAAAACAAACAAACAAACAAACAAACAAATGTTGGGTCCTCGGGAAAGGCACTTAACACGAATTTCCTTATTTAACTTAATAAGCACTAAGATGATTAGTACTAAGCTTAAATTAGGGACATCACTTGGATAGGGCTTTAAATAGAGGTCTCGTGTTTGAAGAGAGCCATACCTCGAACACGCAAAAGAAACAACAACACTTATCGAAAAGAGTAATCGTCGTTCTAGGTGTGCGTGGATCAAATAGAAGTGTGCGGAAATGCAGCTTGTACTCATTAGTACAAGCCTGGTGTGTTATACGGTTTATCGGGTATGCAGTACAAACAATATAATCAATCAACCATTCAAACAAACAAACAAACAAACAATCAGTAAAAAAAAACAGATGCTTACTGCTAAGTCCTTCGCCTCCAGATTGTCGCCGTGTTGAATCAGCAGTTCTGCCACCTCTGCATGCCCTGACATGCTAGCTAGATGCAATGGTGTTTGATGAATCTGTCGGGGAAAACAGCATTTAAGTCATATCATAAAAATTCTATCCAAATACAGCACTTCTTCCTTGTGCAAAAATATCAAGAATCTGCTGTGTGACAAATCGTGAAGTATAAAGAACACGGCCAGTAAGATTACCCCACCAATGTTTACCAAGTGTTTGAAGTCCTTGAGCTGAAATCCATCCTGCAGACCACCTTCCAGCCCCCTCCTCACAGTCTGCACATCTCCGAACAACACGGCTTGATGGAACGTCCCCGCATCCACCTTGGGAGGGGCTGCTCCAATCAATACGGAATGGAGATGAAATAATGTTTATCATATCATTTATGATATTCCGTACCACTAGCCCTTAAACTTTCTCTTGCACCTCTTTTCAAGCGTTTTTATCAGATGCAGGTTTTCCTTTTGTCAGCAAGCGAGCTAGTCATTGAGTGTGTTGTGAGTTTATGTGTGTGTCTGTGTTTTTTTTATTATCTATCTAATTTTTTTTTGTCTCTCAGTCTGTCTGTGCGTATGTATGCATGTGTATGTGTGCGTTGTGCATGTGCATGTATGTGTGTACATGTGTGTGTATGTCTCTCTCTCCGTCTGTGAGTGGGTGGGAGTGTTCTACACATTTGTTAATCCCATAAGCCATGTCTATCACAAACCTGCAGGACGAGTCACGTGACGTCTTGTGGTAGACAGCCGTTGCATGATCTCAGCAGCGATGCTTCGCAGCTCATTCTTAATATCATCTCTCTGTACACGTCTCGCACTCATCTGTTTCAACGTGGGGGAGTACTTTCCTACAGCCTCACTGAATGCCTTGAAGTTGTCTTTGTTAGCATCAACCCAAATGGGGAACACTGGTTTGTTGTTTCTCAGGCATGTTTCAAATTCTAGCCTAGGCCAGTAGGATTTGTTAAGGAATGATGTGCTGACGACGATGACAGCAAGCTCTAAACTTTCACTCGATAAGGTCGAAATTATTCTGTCCCTGATGGCGTCACCAGGTTTAAGGGAAACATCATCGAAAAATATGTCTTTTTCAGGCAAACCCTGTTGTTGCAGGGTGCCGACCAATGGGCGGACAAAGGAGCCTTTGTCTTCGCCTGCGTGGATGATAAATACACGAGGCTCTGGAAAAAGAGGAGATAAAAAAAATATAAATTTCGCTGAGAGCCAAAGACACTTGAGTTGGTATCATATTTAACAAGAGTTCATCGACATAGTACCTTCGCAATCCAACGTTCCTCTCATTAGCTCTGCATTGAACATCCTATCAAGTAACCTCACTCCCAATGCAACAGGCTGTGTGTACCCTGGCGTACTGGCCAGCTCTCCGTCCTTCTAGCGGCCTGGCCAGCCGCCAGTCAATTCGATATTCCCCGTCCTGTTGTAAGTGAAAAAGTTAACAGCCAATCACGGTGCTTTTCTTGACCGTAGACGGCGACGTGATTGTCTGGTGACGGCTGGCCAGCGCTGACGAAGCAAGCACGAGAAGGACGGAACGCAGGCCGATACGCCAGTGGGAGCTTGATGTAGAAAAAAAATTAGGTCTTACAATTTATTCTTCTACACCACTTGCATATGTCACAAGATACTAGTTTCCATAATCTTCCACTATGCTATCATAACATTTTTTGATCTTATTCCCACAAAAGAAACGGGAGTTCCGTGACGACCTGTCTACACCATTACCAGTGTTCTCCTCCGGAGTCTAATAAAAAGGTACGCCAAAAATAATTACTCAAGCAACTGGATAAGATTTTGAAACAGTCAGACGTTTCAGACAGTATCCACTGTCTTTCGTCAGTGACTAACGATAGGACTGAGAACACCAGGTTTTATACCAAAACTCTGAATAGATATGGTAATGAGGTAAAGACAATTTAGGATGTCTTGAAGTAGTCTTTAAAAAGAAGATTAATTCAAGACAAAGTTTATGCCAATAGTTCAATTAGCTACTGTTGTTCTAGTACAGTAACTAAATGTTGCTTGTCCGGGGGTGGGGGGTGGTGGGCAGTGCATTATCCCAGGTGCCTGAAAGTTGAACGCGTAGACCCCCTTTCCTGTTGAGGGCGGGGTTGTACATCCTCTCATATATTGCTTCTCTAATTCCCCGTTCGAACCAGCGTTCTTCACGATCTAGGATGTCCGTGGATTCGAAATTGAATGAGTGTCCCTGGTTGTGTTTTAGATGGTGGTAAATGGCAGAGGAGTAGCGGTTAGCGCTCTTTCTGCAATGTTCTTTGTACCTTTCTTTTAGTGGTAGACTTGTCTCCCCACTCCCTCTAATAAAAAGGTCCTTGCAGTTAAAAATACTAGGAGGCTAAAACCTACTCTTGTCTACTTCTCCACAAGCTATCTACCTTTGTAAAGATTGTAGCCATGCATATGCCATGTCTATAAAAAGGAGATAAAAGTCCTGCTGCAGTAACATGGAAAGCTGCCAGGCGCCCATATGCATAATTCTATCATGTATTCTTTTGCCAACACCTGCTAACATACCAAAATATCATGAACATTCGTCCTGATCTTCTCGAGTTTACAACTGTTTAAAAAGACAGACAGCACTGTCTCTGTTAGCACAGTGTCACACGCATCTGAAAAATAACTTTTTGGCGAATGTAATAATATAGCCGAATCTTCAGGCGCACATAACATGTTACTGGCTGCATATTATCTTGAATGGTAATTTTATCCGTAAATAGATCTTTTTCAGAAATACCTTTTCTACCACGGTCTGCGGAGGTGCCGTGCTGGGCCTGATATTCTTGAAATCCGAACATTCTTTCGCCGTAGATGATCGTAGATAGCTGTGCTTCAATGCGTCACAATGCGTTCGGTCCTGTGATAAGAAAAATTAACTTAACAAAAGGGCCGGACTTGGATTGAAAGAAAACTATTTATAATCATACGAAATTATGTATTTCACAAGTTCTGTGCAATATTGTAAAGAGATCATTATAATTACCTCCATTAAAACTCTCGTTTCTGTTTGTGTGTTTGTTTGAGTGTTTGTGTGCTTGATTGTGTGTTTGTGCGCTTGTTTGTGTTTCCATATATTCGTGGACAGCATAATTCGATGGATGGATGGTAGTGCTGCGTCTAAAATGATGTCTAAAATACCGGATCATGAAGTACCGGTACTGTACTGATATAAATTTACACCAGGTATACGCTTATTTTGTGACTGATCTCCTGACCCCATGGCCATTGCCTCATGCAACACTAGACGTGACCAAAGTGACACCTTTGAACAGCGTTACTAATAAAACCTCCTTGCTAATATGCAACAGATCATTCAGGCAGGTGGGGAGTTTTGAAAGCAAGGTCAAGAGAGTTTGGCGGTAGGAAACCTAGTACTGTTCTTTGAATAAAGATACTGACAAGTTGAAAACAGCTAATTTATGTTTCTGTCATTTTTGAAAATGTTCAGAAAGACACATGTTAATTTTTCAAATTGTTCAGGTACCGGACCTGTACCTAAACCTCTATACCGGTACCTGTACCTGTACCTGATATACGTTTAGGTACGCAGCACTAATGGATGGATTGTGATGATATTTAGTATGTAGGTATACAATGTAGGTCTTGGTCTTGATACGGCAGAACTTCCGGTTTTGGTATCTTTTGTCCTGGACATGCTATCGTCTTGTTAGCACAATTTTACTAATGTTTTCGCACGGTTTGAGGTATACGTATTGGCACATTCTATTTTATTTTGGCAAGACACGGTCTGAGTTTGGTTTCCGAACTGTCATGAATTTGCCGTTAGCCTTTGGCTTAACGGCGGGGCCAAACACGGGTCACCGGTAATGATACCCTCCCTAACAATGAAGCTTCGACCTTGATTAGCAACCGACAGCCGTGTTAACTGTCGCTAGCTGCACAGACGTAGCAGCAGAGACGATTGCAGGGGTTATTTTGCTTACACTTGCTTGAAGTCTTAGACGTACCCCGTACGGCAGTCACGGATCTTGAGCTCTAACTCACTCTATAGAAACCCATAGCTTAGCTCTACATTAGTGCAGATAGAAATGACGTCCGTAATTTTTGACGGTACACTGGTGTTCTTCCCTTCACTCCCACTTTATATTCCAGACCGAGTATTGTGTTCGCAACGATTCGTGAGCACGTCTGACCCCTGTGCCAAGTGGGGTTTTTAGCATCCCCATGACAAAGTGAAATATCTTTCAATTGGGTGATTACAGCTTGGAGGACCAATTCAAGGGCTCTGCTTTGGTGGTGGGGGGGGGGTTGGTATTTGCAGGCTAGCCTTCACGGTAGAATTTGTCGGAAATGCATTTGATGACTGTTGACATAACAGGTTAGCATATGAGGATCATTTTTTATGGCCTGAACTTTTGATTCCTAAGTTGACACCGGCTTCGTTTTCTCCACTTTCCCACATGGCTGTATGAATCTGCATTAAAAAACAGTTGTGTCTACGTCAACCTACCATTACACCGTGAAGAGGCATAGGGTTCAATCACAAACGGTGAGGGACGCGTTTCGACTGTGCAACATTCTCCGGGGTTTAATGGTGAATTTTGGGACATCGGAAAGATAAAGACCGACATAGCCAGAATCCGGCTAGTTAATGTATAAGAGGTCTGGCTAAGATTGGTCATTCTTACCTCAGTGTTGGCTGACTTCCTTATTCCAGAAAGACACCTACCCGGAAACAACAGGTTCCTTGGCTCTACCTGAAGTTACCGGGTCTAGTTCCTGTATCACTCCGAGTGCAAAAGAGTCCGGTCTAAAAACAAAACAATTTGGCCCTAAAAGTGTGTGTTTAGGACAATGATAAAGTCCATTTCAGCGATACCAACTAGTATGAAAAGTATTTGAGATGAATGGTTGTTTATTATTGACAGGATTAGTTGGGAAAGTTTCGGCATACACGCGGTTGTCAGACGTGTATTGCCTTTCTGTCCTGAGTGATGCGGTTATATTTGGGCGCTGGCGGCCAGAGAGAACCTCTAGCGGATACTGGATATGTACAGTTATAAATGCCCCACATTTCTTATTGCCTGCCTACATAACAGTGTGCTTGCAACAATAAACAAAAAGCATTCAGCAAACCCAGTAATAGAGCGGATGTAAATGATAGAGATTGTCACAAGCTCTTTAGTGGGAAGGTGGAAGTGTTACGTTTAAGTTGTCTTTGTGATATATGGAGTTGACATAAATATTCTTCTTCAGGTTTGATTGGAGATGATTTCCCAGAATCCTCAAGGTAGTAATTTTATTTTGTTGCCAGCACATCTAGGAAGAAAACATTATAGCTTTAACGTTGATTGGTATTGTAACTAGAGGTCCACGACCCCAAACTTCGCCGACTGATGTTAGCCTTTTCGAGTCGCATATCATGTTTTCCATTCATTGTGCAAATTATGACCTAATTTGCATAAATCTTGTCAGATGGTCGTATTCTTTACCGGAATAACACAAAGTGTTAGTTCAAAGTATGAGATTCTCAACTTAGCAAAGAAAGCTATTGAGCATTTCCTAATAATTAATGTGAATGAATCCAAAACTTTTGCATCCTGCTGCCGTCAAATTCTTTTTACTTTTGAACAGGTCCGCTAGTCGGCGCTGTTGCGTGGTCCAGTTTCTGTACCGCAGCTGCAGTTGTAGCGAAGCCATGCGCACCTGTTATCTTCATAGGACTTACCTTCATAGGACGTAGTCATAACAAATTTGTGATAGCAAGACCTAAATTGACTTCGTCGGCGTCCATGGGCGCCGCCATGCTGGATTTGATGTCACGCGAGGGCCATCTTGTTTTGCTCAGAATGTGTTTCATCGTCACCTTGGTTTCACTTATACTCTGGGGGCTGGGAGAGATCCAGAGGGACTATTCATCTTACACGAGGTTTAGGAAGGAGAGAACATATATCGACTTCATTTTCATGAATTCATGGAATGGGAGAAAGGAAACATACATTTCACACGAGGTTGAATGTGTCTGGGAAAAGGTCTGGGAAGAGGGGGACCATCCGCTTTAAATAAACTTTAGGGAATGGTAGAGAGGGGCTGTTCATTTCATTTAGATTGGGCTCAAGGGTCCGGAATGGGCAATCTGTTTTACATTGGGTGGCTGTCTAGGTAGAGAGGAACTATCCATTTCACGTGGGATGAAGGATCTGGGAAAGGAAGGATCATCCATTTTACATGGGGTAGAGGGTCTTAAAAGGAAGGATCATCCATTTTACATGGGGTAGAGGGTCTTAAAAGGAAGGATCATCCATTTTACATGGGGTAGAGGGTCTTAAAAGGGAGGGACCATCCATTTGACATGGGGTTGAGATTCTGCGGGAAAGTAAAGGGATCATCCATTTCACATGGGGTAAAGGTCTGGAAAGGGAGGGACCATCCATTTCACATAAAATTTAGAGGCTGGGAGAGAGGGACCATGCATTTTAGGTGAGGTTTGGGGGAGGGAACATCCATTTCATGCCAGTTTGTGGGTGGGCAGGGAGAAAGCATCAACTTCCCTCAAAATCTAATAGTAAGAACACCTGGTTTCAAACTCTTTATTTGAATGTATTTTTTTAAACAAAACAGAGGAATGCAAAGTGTACAGAGGAAAATGCTTTTGATCACAATGCTCTGGTGTATTTTTCTTGGACAAGGTGGTCAGTCTTGTACTACTAGATACACACAAACGTAAGCAAATCAATTTATAGGATTTACAACAAAGGCTACAGATTTAGATGCCATTAGAGCACATTACATCATTTGGCTACCGGTGCCTACTGTACGCTACATAGACAGAAAGGACATTCTTATATCTTCTAAACAAAACAGTTGTGTAAATGTTCATTAAATTTGACATTAGTTTGTTACCCTCCAAGCAGAGGTCGGCTCCAGCTGTATTTCTATATTTTAGGCATTTTTGTTGGACTTTCCCTTTTGTCCGGTTTTCATGTTGCCAAGCCGAACATCTGCTTGGAGAGTAGTGGCACATGAGTCTATGCTAAAAATGCTATTTTATTATAGCTTTGAAAAAAATTGTAAAATTTTTAGCTTAGCATTTTTGAGCAAGCTATTTCACAAATTTTTTTTCTAAGCTAAATACGTTTAAAAATGCTAAGCTAAAATAGCTAACTAAAAATGGTAAATGTAGTTAAAATGCTAACTAACAAAACTAAAAATGCTAAGTTAAAATCCTATTTCT
This sequence comes from Branchiostoma lanceolatum, assembly GCF_035083965.1. Taxonomy (NCBI): domain Eukaryota; kingdom Metazoa; phylum Chordata; class Leptocardii; order Amphioxiformes; family Branchiostomatidae; genus Branchiostoma; species Branchiostoma lanceolatum. The sequence continues at coordinate 21,529,727 of NC_089727.1, forward strand.
TACTAAACTAAAAAGGCTAATTAAGCTAACAGATGTATGTCACAAACGCTGATAATGTAAAAGCATTGTACAGAGGTAGCTCGGAACCTTTATGGACTGTATTTTGAACTTATTTTGCAGCTTCAGGCTAAGGCATCCGTCAGATAGTTAATGTGTTTGTGTTAGTATGTTGAAGTTGACTGGGTGCATGTGTGCGATTAAGTATTAAATGCCATGAGTGTTAGTTTGTGTTTGTATGTAGTGTGTACGTCTGTGGTCCAACATCAGCCTAAGCCATGAAATAAGTAGCCAAAATTTCAATAGGACTTAGAATAGATGGCTACAGGCTACCTCTGTACCATAAAAACAGGCATTATCAACATATTCAAAATTTGAAAAAAATTCAAAAAATTGAAATTGACCCTACCTAACAAATCTTAACTTGATTTATCTAATGCTAGGTCACATTTCCAAGCCAGGGCCAGGCTGTTTGAGAAAACAGAATGAAAAATGAGTATCAAGAATAAATTTAATCTAAGGTTGTACCTTTTTTTAGGTTTTGTGTGTTTTGCTGTCTTTTATATAATTTTTTGCGTTCCCACAAGCTTTGGAAATGTGCCCTTAAGCATAACATAGTACATGATTGCAGAAAAAAGAAGAAAAAATTGAACTTGACCTTCCCTAACACATAATAAGCTTAACTACATATATATCTAATTATGGGGTCACAAAGCTGGGGCCGACTGGGCTGCTTGAGAAAACAATGAAAAATGCATGAAAAGAATATACATTATGAATTTATGGTAAGGAGTACTTTTCTAAGGTTTTGCACGTACATTTTTTTTCAAGTTTCGTGACCCTAACATAACATAGCATACATGATTGCTGTAAAAGTGTACACTTTGCATTCCATAAAAGGTCATTGACAAGAACTTCATTTACAGACTGCTGGGGGCATGACGGGAAGTTAAGTTGATTTGTGATTGTTTTTTAGTTCTAGGTTCAACCTAGAGTAGGTTTGAGGGTATACCTGAAGCAATATCAGCAGAAAGAATCATGATGTCTTGATGGATGGCAAGGTGTTGAGCACATTTTGATGACACCCTGAGTGACATTGCTGGCGGGGGGTTAGGACATTTCAAAAGCACTAGCTACTTCTCCACACAGGGCTCCCGCCTATTTCTGCAATATTAAAACCTAATACATGGTAAACTCGGTTTCTGTAACTATGCCGATAGCCGGGATTGCTCTCGGAGTAGCTTCAAAGTTCATAGTTTCAGAAAACAGAGATTTTCCTGGTTCTGTTAGCTCATAACTACTCAGACTCTCCAACCACCTGCCTTCTTTTCTGGCCCTGTGCCGTTGTCGTGGTTCGGGACTCCAAGATACGACACAAGGCAAATTACGTAATGGTCTAGGTTCCCGACGACCCACTGACCACCACATAAACAGAAAGGACAACAGATGGTAGAAGAATCCAAGCAGTCATAAGCTAACAGAACCAGGAAAATCCCCGTTCTCTGAAACTATGAACTTCACAATCACTCCGCAAACAATCTCAGCCATCGACACAGCCACGGAAACTAAACGAACCACACATCGGGCCTATACACCACAGAAACGGGCTGAAGCCCTGCATGTAAAAGTAGCCACCACTCATAAAATGCCCCAACCCCCTACCAACAACATCACTCAGGATGTCAACAAAACACACGTCAAGCACCCTACCATCAACCAAGAGATTGTGACTAGCCCTGCTGACAACGCCTCAGGTACAGAGAGGGAATGGTACGTTCAGTTAAAGCTATAAATGCAACATCACAAATCATTAATTTCCCATCACGCCTTTTTGTTCTAGTCCCAGCCTAGTCCTGTGGAAACATTTTGCACTTCGAACTGCTTTCCTTGATAATGATTCAAACACTCAACAATTCCGGGTCCTCTGGTAGGGCGTACACATGAGCACCGGTCTTCCTGGATGTCACTTGGATGGCGTACTTGGCGTTGGACGACAACCTCTCAGCAGAGTAAGTCCTTGGAGATGTCTCCTTCCAAGCTTCTTTTAGCTACAAGAAAGACAAAAACACGAAGGAATTAGGACAAAACAGCCAAACATCTTCTCGCTAATCCAATTACAAATGCTACAAAGGCACAAGGATGCTTTGTGTTCTGCCAGGAGTGGAAATTGTGGCCAAAGTCATGCAGAAGTAAATTGAAAGATATCTAAACTCAGATAAAACTGTTGGCAATCAGGACTTGACTTAGGTGGAAATGGCATGGGTAAAATCATTTCAAAGACGGTGCCACTGGCCGGAACAAAAAGTTATGTCACGGTCAAGTTGGAGTAAGTTGTACATATTCTACCGTACAGTCACTGTGGTGTTAATTCAGTCAACAGTCTCCTCGTCTTCTTCAATCCACCCAGCCTCTGCAGCAGGGCCAGGGTGTACACACTATCAGCTGCAACAAACACAAAAGGCTCAACAGCTGTCCAGTGGTATTTGGAATGTGACATACAATTTGTGCATGGCCAAAGATTCAGATATAAGATGAACAGAAATTTCTATTGACACAACAAAAGTACAGCGACTTTCGTAAGGTCTACTACATCTATGCATACAAAGTCAAGTGGATATAAATGAATTAACCTATACATAAATGTTTGATGGATAGATATGAGTAAATGAACATGTTGAGTCCAACGTATCGTTTACACATTTGGTTCTATTCAAAGGTATTCTTTGATATATTGACTTATTTGCATACAGTAAGGGTTATCTCCCCTAAAAATATGTAACTGAGAACCAGTGTTTTCTTTCTTTTATTAAACAACAGAAAAATAAACAGGACATAGAGATGATGCACTCTAGCTATCGCTGATATTAAACATCATCTCTGGAAATAAACATTACAACTTACATAGATACAATAACAATAAGAAACAGCAATTGGGTCATCCAATACAAAATAACAAACAAACAACCAATATGATAACACACCTGTAACGTTAGGTAACATAAATTCGTGGGGTACTTAAATTCGCGATTTTTCGAAAACGGGGTATTCAGGGATATGTGCTAGATGCAACATAAGTAAAACCGCTAGAAATGCAAACTTGACAGACTAACGTATTCAGAACACTGTCTGAAAAGCTTCGATAGCCATGCATTAGAAGTTGGCTACGTCAAAAACTCTCCGTCCCTTATTGTCACAGTCTGATGGCTTCGTGGGAGAAGCACACTGCATGGTTGTTCGCTGGTTTATAAGACAAATGTTACATCCGCTTCCTGCTCAACACAATTATTTACAATACAACTTAACAGAATCTCTTTTGCTAACCTACAACTGGACTCTAAGTGTGATTAATCATCAAAACGCCTCTTTGTTGCTACAACCAATGGCTACGGCACTACGGTGAATTTTCCCGCCGCCATATTCGTTACCCAGAATCCTGCTATTCGGCAGACGACAAACGTTTGCGAGGAACACTTTTTTGTCTAAATGTTGTGTGTGATAGTGGACTGGTGGCGATATTTTCCTCAAAGTTTGCTCTTAGCACAAGCAGAAACACATGGACATAGTAGTATTACCATTTCTACGGCATCCAGCTAACGCCCCGATGAATAATGTTCAAATTTCCATGACGATGGGGATCGACTTTGAGTGACGTTCTACCGACTCAACACACGGGTTGTTCCCGGAGGCCTGATGTGTGCGGTGCGGCCGTTTTTTCCTGTATTTTTTTTTTTACTTGGACACGTCTATATCCATAGCACTCTCCTCAAGCCAAGGATGGAACGAATAGCTGCTGTATAAAATGTAATTAGCGGTAAGATATTCAAGACGAATCTTCTCTCCCGAATTAATGTTCACCCCTGTCCGACAGCACCGTCATTGTGCGTGCGGCGGACGGTAGTTTCAAGTTGAAATATTATGGTGTCAGCACGACTAGAGACAAAATCTACCATATATATGATTAGTGCAAAGATAGTACATGATACTGACAGAATGATAGAAAAAAAGAATGGTTTATTGTTCTGCTAGATTGATTTCAGTCAACCATTATCGGAAAAATCCCGAATTTATGTTACCCAACGTTACACAATCTGTTCAAGAGGATATTCGGTCTGGATCCTGTGGGGACGAGGATACTGTTACAGTAATTCTTGTTTCTTTCACTGTAATGTTCACAGCTGTTTCACGGCCACCTGCACCGTGAACTTATCATCACAGTGATAACTCTGTCTTTATTTCTTATGATTCCTTCACACATCTGTTCCGTAAATCACTTGTCGCCACCATGAAGTTAGATCTAGAGTTCAGTGAAAATGTCAATTTTTCTTACGTCGTGAAATTTTACTACCGTAAAATAAAATGAATTACAGTGTTAGCGTGGCCACCTTAGCCTGGGTGCCAGACCACCGCGTTCCTGGCGCTAATCCTTCGGCCGGGGAAGCAACTCACGCCGCCGCCACAGTTAGCACACGGCCCACTAATTAGCTCATACGCGAGATAGAAATCAGAGTTCGGCTGCCAAGCGCTCCCGGGTGCCAACTCTATGCCTACTGTACTAGGTCTTCCCCGCCCAAAAGGGGTTATCATTGTACCGTCACACACCATGCCTGTCACGTTTTATGCTTTCCCAGGCACAGAACGTGACACAGCCCGACCGTCACAGACTGTGCCCGGAAGTGCTGTCAATCACTGTGACTAAAGCCTAGGTTACACATAGCCGAACATGGCCTCCCGACTCTCCCCCGACCATGGTTGGAGTGATTCGGGAGTGATTCGGGAGCTAGGTCGGTTGGCGTTCGGCCGAGTCGGCTGGCGTTCGGCTGAGTCGGCTGGTGTTCGGCTGCGCCAGCCGAATGTTTTGAAAATTTCAAAACATTCGGCTCTGGACGGAGGGTCTGAAATGGGTCGGCTGGTGTTCGGCTGGTGTTCGGCGCGGTCGGCTAGTGCTCGGCTGGTATTCGGGATTGAGTCAGTAGTAAAATTAGAACCTTAACCACGCCAGAAACACTACTGACTTACTCCCAACTAGTTTCCAACCTACCCATAACTCACCCCAAGGCCGTAGACAAAACTCTGCTAACTAATTCTCAACCAAGTGACTACTATCGGAACGTGGGCGAATCACCCCCGACCTTCACACGACAAAAAACAAAGAAGAACACTAAAAGCAGTATTAAAGCTAGCCATGATCCGAATTCGATCTCTCGGTGATGTTAACAACATAATAGAATGGATCATTTTAATTAAAACCGAAAATGACCCCTCTTTTGAAAGTCGCTGAATATGTCCATTTAAATTCGTGAGAGTGTCTGCAATCGGTCGGGGTTTAGTCAGGAGAGATTCGGCAGTCTGCGGCTAGAGGTCGGGATGGTTGGGAGTAGGCTAGAAAGCATTCGGGGCCCATTCGGGAGTAATTCGTGTACTGGTTAGGAGATGATCGGCGCATCTTCGGCGCATGTTCGGCGCCAAAGATAGGCGTGGCCCAAAAACTGGTCAGAATGCTCCCGAACTACCGCCGACCTGAGTCGGCTAGCGTTCGGGAGCCATGTTCGGCTATGTGTAACCTAGGCTTGACGGGGCAGTGATGCCCGCGTTTCCATATAAGGCAGCGTGTTTTTGTTTACCGCAGTCCCCCCACTTCCCGTCATCTTTGTTTTTCGGGGTGTTGGGATAAAGAGGAACAGCGTAATTCTCGCTCTGTAAAATAATTGAATAACTTAGACCTAGAATTGAAGTGGCACAAAAAGAATGTATCTATAACAGATGCTAAAAAAAAACAATTTGTAAGATTAAGTATATTCTATCCAGGGAAACCAGATCTAGACTAGGATCGGGCCACTTGCCGATTACTTCGACGTCCCGAGGCAGTCAGCTCGCCCGATTTAAATCGATGCTACGGGAAGTTGTAGCCCCGGGCACTGTCCAGGCACGGTTCGTGACAGTGCCGGAGTGTCACAAACTGTGCTTTTGCCCCAGGCACGGTTTGTGACACTCAGGCACTGTCACAATCCGTGCCTGGGCACAGTTTGTGACAGTGCCCGAGTGTCACAAACCGTGCCTGGGGCAAAAGCACGGTTTGTGACACTCCGGCACTGTCACGAACCGTGCCTCAGGACACAGTCGTGAATGACAGGGTTCGGGACGGATTTCTGTTGTAGAAATTCGTGATGAGACGTCCGTCTGTTTGTGCCACATCAACTCTAAGTCCAAATCATCCAAGACAAGCGCGAAATGTAGGACTTAAGTTGCATAGCTAATGAGGAAAATCCATATTTTGCAGTCTTTTCCATTATCAGACTTAAGTACATGTAACATCTGCTGGATACAAAACGCTCTGCACATTCCATATTCTCCTTAAGCCTCGCTGCATGCAAATCTAGGGAACATTTTCACATGTCAAACCCTTGTAACGTACACTTTATATCACCATTTGTGCTCATTTGTTACATAATCCATCCAAGCGATCTGAAGCGGTACTACAGACAACACTCTTGAAGGATTTGTTTTCCAAACATCGGAAATTCAAGGTTCAATGCCAAATATGACAAAATTACGTTACATGTAATGCTACCGACGTCATTTCAGAATAAAGCTTTCTTCAAATGTGACGGTATAATCGATCCTTTGATATTGATTCAGTACCATTCTCTGTGGACAGTAGTGCCGAGTTGCCATAATGGTTATGACGTTTGGCTCAGAGCCCAGAGGTCCAGGGTCCGACTCCCCTGATATGCCAACGATGTTGTGCCATTGGGAAGGCACTTTACATCACAGTGCTTTCTTCTGTAGTTTCATAATTTTTTGGCCAAGAACATTAAAAAACACAAAACAACGTCTCAACTCGTTCATCACGACTCGCACCCTTACACGACCGATCCCTCCCGTAACCCCAGGAGGAACTGTACTGCAAGTTACCACCAGCCATAAACATCCCGGCGTTACCCTCACAAATACCCTCTTCTGATCAAACGATATCGACATCATCTCTACCAAGGCTAGACGATCGTCTGGATTGCTATGTGCTATAAGCCGGCGTCACAATTCATGCGAGCATCGGCCGATTTTGTAGATCGTCGGAAGCTCGCCGAATTTCAAATTCGCCCGAGCGTCGGCCGTATTTTTCGCTGAAAATCTGCCCCGTCACAAATTGAACGGAGCTTTCGGCGACGTCCGTCGAACACTAATAATCACAAATCCCACATAAGACGATACCCATCTCTTGGACACGGACGAAGTCAGAATCAACTGACCTGGTAACAAGCTCAAATTTGGACCAACTTAGAAAAGTTTGGCAACATTCTTTGACAAGTTGATATTAGTATTAGTTAATATTACAGTATTATCTATCATCTTATGTTATAAAGCAAACTGCCGTCACCTTTTATCTATAAACAAGAGGGACTTCGGCCGGAGCCCGTCCAAGCTCCCATCGACACCAGTACAACGCTCGCCCGAAGCACGGCTTCCTTTTCATGAGTCGGCCGGAACACTGACGACGGTCGTCCGATCATTGTACAAAGCCCGTGCGAGGCTCGCACGAGGCCGAAGAGTTCGGGCGACCTCCGACCGACCAAAAATCGGGTCTAAAATCCTCGGATGCCCGCCCGCATATTGACCGAGTGTTGGGCGTTGCTCGGGCGAGCTACGGGCAAACTGTTGACGAGCTGTGCGAGTGCAAAATCGTCGCCGAGGCCTTGCTGAATTTAAGCGCAGCTTCCAGTGCCCCGCGAACGTCGGCCGAGCTCCGAAAATTCGCCCGAAGCCCGTGGAATCGACAGGACGTCGGTCGTACTTCGCCCGAAAATCGCCATTTGGAGCTCGTCGACAAGTTGGCCGAGCTAAATTGTTGATTTGTGACGGGGGCTTAAGGAAGACGATATCGAAAGACCTACTTCTAACACTATACACAACAATGACAAGCCCAAACCTGGAGTATGCTAGCCTCCGTTGCAGGCTTTCCCACTAGCGATTTTACAACTTATCGGGTCCAGTTTTTTTAAATTTTTTGGCTGGTGGTCGTATCTGTCGTAACAGCGGTTACAGGATGTCAAGCAGATACGGGGCGTCAAGCTGATACGGCCCCAGCCAAAAAAACTGGATCCGATAAGTTGAAAAATCGCTTGTGGGAAAGCCTGCATCGGAGGCTAGAGTATGCAGACATTGTCTGGTCTGGTCTTAACTGAAAACACAAATGCCTTCAAGTGGTTAATGTTGCGATTGGATGACGCATTTCTTTGTAGCGGCTGGCGTGGACAGTCCACCACTGGAGGTAACGTTACCAATTTTAGAATCTATTGAATGTATTCCTTTATAAAATAAAATAGTTTTATTGAGAGTTACTACGCTTGTAGAAGGATTGACATAACAGGTGAATACCACCTATTCAAGGTGAGAACTCGGAGCAGGCTGTAAGGTTTGATCCACTCACACCTTTACTCTTTTCGATAATTGCGGTGGGGTCTTTGATGTGCCCGAGGTGTGGCTCTTTGGTTGAATTTGTTCAGATCGACAATTAACTTAACAATATACAAAGATACAAGTGCAGCTACTTTCCTGTGGTCCTTATCAGCAAACATACTAGTAACTTGGCAAAACTGGTAGATACAGTCATTGAAATAGGTCACGGATGTGTGAGACAACGTTATACAGAGGTGGTCGGCTGCGTCAGCTGAATGTTTTGAAAGTTTCAAAACATTGGGCTGTGCCGGGAGGTCGGTAATGGGTTGGGTGGTAGTTGGGAGTAGGTCGCTAGTGGTCAGGGTGTGTTTGGGGGTCAAATTAATCTAAAACTGGTCAGACTGCTCCGGACCTATCGCCTCGGTTGGCTGGTGGTCGGGAGCCATGTTTTGCTATGTGTAACCGGGGCTTAACAGAAATACTCCTATCTTTCCCACGGTTCATTTGCATTTCGCTGCCAGCACAGTTATATGTTCCTCTTCTTACAACGTCGTTCAGATATCCCCTGATATATGTAGACCATCCGCAGATGCATAGTTGCTCCCTAAATGTAGAGATTATCTGTGCTTGTGCGATGGAAATTTTCAGCATATTTGGCGTTGTGGGACATGCTTTTGCCTTTTTGGCAACGTTCTCGGGCGATGTCTTGCAACCGACATCCGTATGAACCTTTACAGGAATGCGTTACCAGCTCCATTGAAATGTGGATATATAAATTTTGTCATTTTTACATGCATAATTCTTAGAATAATAATGACTCTAGTTAGTATTTTTCGGGCGATCTTTCTTTTACATGGAACTGAAAGTAATTTTTATTACATATTTATTATCATATTATTTTTTCTATATTAGACACAAGGGGACAAAAAATTCTGGGAAGAAGTCGTTGCATAATGACTCACCAAAATTTGCATATCTTCGTTCCCCGATAGATTAAAGCAAAAGATGGAAGATCCCAGCAGCATCTATGGACAACACGGAACAAAACATACTGGGGAAAAACCTTACATGTGTGGGGAGTGTGGATACAGAGCAGCTCATAGGTCAGCCCTGTCCCGACATGTGAGAATCCATACTGGAGAAAATCCCTACAAGTGTGACCGGTGTGACTATTCTGCAGCACAGAAATTCAGCTTGGACCAACACCATGTCACTAAACACACTGGTGACAAAGCCTACATATGTGAGGAGTGTGGATACCAGACAGCTAAAAGGTCTAACCTAGTCCAACATGTGAGAATCCATACTGGAGAAAAACCCTACAAGTGCGACCAGTGTGATTATTCTGCTGCGTTTAAATCCAACTTGAACCAACACCATGTCACTAAACACACTAGTGAGAAACCCTACATATGTGAGGTGTGTGGATACAAGACAACCCAAAGGTCTCGCCTAGCCCAACATGTGCGAATTCATACTGGAGAAAAACCCTACAAGTGTGACCAGTGTGACTATTCTGCAACTCAGAAATCCAACTTGATCCAACACCATCTCACTAAACACACAGGTGAAAACGCCTACATATGTGAGTAGTGTGGATACAAGACAGCTAAAATCTGTAACCTATCCCAACATGTGAGAACTCATACAGGGGAAAACCCTACAAGTGTGACCAGCGTGACTATTCTGCTGCACGGAAATCCAACTTGTTCCATCACTATGTATTGGAACACACTGGAAAGAAGACTTACATATGTGTGGAGTGTGATTACCGTGCCGGCGTCCCGGGGGGGGGGGGGGGGTGGTACAGAGCGGACGATGTCCCGTCCCCCAAAACTAGGTTCGAAAACTCAAGCTATATTTTATCTGTATTTTGTCACAAATTTCCCGCGGGAGCATGTTGCGCCTTTGGCGAAAAATAGGTCTGGAGCGCGTCACATCAAGCTGAAACCCATCTGTGTGTGTTTCTTTTCGAATTGAAAAAATAAGGTTAGCAAAAAAAGGTTGGCTTGATTATGAAATCTTGGTCAGGAAATTAAAATGGCCAAAACTGAACACACAGAGCATGGTATACCGAATAATAGATTTTTCTCTTAATTTTTGTTCTTTCACATCTTCTTCTTTGGAATCGAATTTGGAATACGACATAAGTATCCAATTTTCCTAAATTTGAATTTTACAGCACATTTTTTTAACAAATCGACATGGCCTAATCACTTCCGAGTCGTGCCGTTAAACATGATACCAGCTTCGACCCCGTCAAACTTTAAACTTCAACATGCACGTTCCCGAATGTTGGAGTTACGAGAAGCATACTTCTTTCGATGGAAAGTAGTAAACTGTGATTAAGGCTGATTGAATGAACGGTTATATTTTGCAATCGCATATAGATTTTAAGTCTCGACCTGGGACTTGTACATCTCACGTTTATATCCACCCTAACGGCCCTTAAAGAGGCCTTAGATAGTCGGCGAGAAACGTACCCCGGGTTGCGTTAATGAGAAATGGTAGAGGCGAAAATTACGCTTCCATCGGGCTCTAGTAGTGTAAGTGATGAATAGGTAAATACACTAGTATCGAAGAATGTTTTTGACCTTAGAACTAGAAACTGCGGTATAAGTGATACGTATAACTCGACATATTTAATTATTCATATACTTAAATTCATATACTTTACTCATGACTGTTTCAAATTTTATCCAGGTGCTTGAGTTATTATTTATGGCGTTATTATTTTTCTTATTACCTGGATGTCTAACATTAATCACCTTTTTCATATACGTGTACATAGGTTAATTCCTTTGTATCCAGGTGATTGCTTGCATGTATAGTTGTAGAAGACCTAAGGAAAGTCGCTGTACTTTTGTTGTAGAAGACCTAACGAAAGTCGCTGTACTTTAATTGTGTCAATAAATATTGTTGTATAAGTTTACGTAAAGATGGTCGCAACGGCCGATTAATCTACTCTACACAAGAACCTGTCTAACGGTAGCGCTAGCAGATACGCAGGTTAATAGTTGTTATTGATTTTAAATGAATTGTATTGATTGAAGTTATCAGTAGTGCATTATACTGGGGGACGTTGGGTTGGAGATTTGTTTGGTCGCATCTTTTCAGGGTGGCGGAATTATGTACCCGGGTGGAATTATTTTAGTTGATGTTACATAGGTTAAAAGGTGTCATTGACTTAAGAATAAAGTGTATTGATTGAAGTTCGCAGTGCTTCGAATAACTAACATGTAGTTTGATCTGAGTGATTGTCAGGAGAGAAAGCCCATTTTGGACTCCTTATGGTTATTTTACTATCTCCAATGTTCGTTACTGTTCCATCAACTCTCGCGTGGATTACGACGTGGTTTGCTGTTAAGCTCCCCTTTCCACTAGTAGTCCATGGGCCAAACATGTTTTTGGTATCACCGAGAGGGACAAGTGCTATCATGGATTTTTGGTATCTGCAGTAACCAAAGTTAATTATAAGCCATGATAATCATCTTCCATGAGCAGCTTTCCTTGGCCAAGTCTTGATGATGCCTGGAATTCATAAGTATCCAAAATGGCTTGTTTAACAGCGTTCGTGTGAGAAAATGCTATTTTTCACCGTTTCCATGGCAACTGTTATAGACATCTGCGTAACTGTATTTCAAAATGTGTTCAAATGTACTTAACAGGTCTTTGTATGATATAAACGTATAGAAAAACCCATGAAATATGGTTGATATGCATCGAGACCATATTGAATAACTTGAACGTAGACGTTTTTGTCCGTTCTATGGCATTGAGTGACGTCACTATATCACGTGATAATTCCTATAAAGCTGGACATTTGACATAGTTATCATGCAATTTGATAAAGTAGAGGAATCAACCTTTTCAAAAAAGAAGGTCTCCCTTTGTCCCTCTGTTTGGTACCAAATTGCTATTTTGACCCTATCTAGTTGATTCCTGAGATAATGATACATAATGTCTGTCGACTTCCCCGTAGGATGCATGCATCATTGGGACAAACTGTAATACCCTAGTCCCCCTTCTATCTACGTGTATAGTGTATGATAGACATTAGGCAGGGGATTGCCAACAGTTCAGTAACTGTTCACTAACCCTTTCCTGTAGGATCGACATCAGTTAGTTGTGAAACCGCTTGGGATCAAAATGAGCTGTGAGTATCTTACAGATGTTACGAATTATTTCTAATGTTGATTTGAATACTGTAAATGGATTTAAGTTTACGTGGTTTTTATTTCGGAGTAGGGGAAACTGGCGTGTTCGCGGTGGTCTCAAGTTCGCGTTTGAAACAATAGTAGTGCCACAGTCATAGGTGGACAAATTTCGCGATCACCTAAGGTTTAAGGCCCGCTCTGAAGAGTTCACCGGGAAAGTAAAACCACCGCAAACAGTTCTGCATGCATTTACAGTATATGGATGACATCCACAAACGCATCAATTTTTGTAGCCTCCCTTGCAGACTCCTCCCGACAAGGCACGTTTTTGGCTGCCTCGTCCTCGTCCGGTCCGTTTAAACTAAGGCCAAGGGTATACATGTATACGTATACATATATCTCCTTCGTCTTTTACACCTTAGTCTAGATATTTGAACGTTGGGGCACCACACAAGATCTGGACATGGATAGATGTGAAATTATCAAAGTGATGACTTAATTTGCATAATTAATGAAAATTTTTTAATGTTCCATATTTCTAATTAACGGGAACTTCATACTTGTGGCACATGAAGGTTTCGTGAAGGTTAACATAGTAAGATGTAAATCATGCAAATGATGACTGGTCGACCTACTTTGCATCATCTTCACGTCGCCGGTGTGTTTTTTAAACACCACTCTTGTTCTATTTTGTAACTCATTTTACCCTGTTTCCTGTCCGATGTATTACTGCACCCAAATATCAATATGTAAGAATGTAATAGTATAAAAACTTTAACTTGAAAAAGAAAACAGCCGGGAGGAGTCTGCATCGGAGGCTACATTTCTTCTGCATACAATGCCAGACACCAAAATACTGCTATTCAGTAGTGCTGATAAATAGTAGAGTTAATGGACATATAGGAAACTACTGGTGTGCATTAATTAAGTAGCGTGTATTCCATAGCAACCACGGTAAGCACTGGTGACGTAATTTGGTCCATAATATCTGTAAACAATTTATGGCAATTTAGAAATCCAATTATTACTTCTCGCGAAACTTTTCTTTCATGTGAGCGCTTTCTAGCTTGGATTGGTTTCTTTTGTCCGTGAAATTTGTCTGCTGCTTTGAAATGAAATTTAAAAAAAAACATTCTCAGTACTTAAAACATTTTTTTTTGCATTTCAATAAAAGGGCAAAGGGCTAATCATAATGCCATCTACTATTTGTTTTTCCCTTAACATCTCCAAAGAAAAGGGCATTTGTACATGTAGTCGTACTATTAAGCCTTCTTAGGATATGCGTGCAAACTTAGAATAGAGCCGCGATCACACTTGTACGTATATGCAATTCAGTATGAGTTCCGTATTTGATTATGTCAATACACTGTCGTACGCTCGAAAGTTCGATATATTTTGAATACATTTACGTATGTGTGACGCACACTTACCGTACAAATGACGAATGCAGCGCATTTATTTCGTATGATGTGTTCTTCTAGCTGCGAATGCCGATCGTATTACGGGCGTACCCAACGTATACCGAGCGCATATCTGACGTAATTTAGACGAATGCAAAGCGTGTACCGTGTTTCATAGCGTCTTCATAATTACCTTTTGTCTTAATTGACGGCCGGAAATGTGGATTATCAATCATATTGATATTAAATCTTGACAGTACCTTGGATGTTCGGCGAGTACGCTGTCTGTACGCTATCTGTGCGTGTGTCATACATTGCTGATAAGTACAATGCGCTGCCCGATCGCAGGACGAGCCATTAAAGTATCAATTCATGCAATTGACACGAGGGATTCAAGTCATTTATTGATTTTACTGGGGGAAATCGGAACTCAGGTTCTTGGGGTGTCCCCGGAAACGTACATGTGCAATACTCATGAACAAACGCACATTACATCATAAAGCTAAAACATCAATTTTGGTCAATGAACAATAGACATATCCAGCTACAGTCCGTTTTTAAAAGCCGTTATTGTTGATACTTGTCTTTGATCAGCAGAGATCCATAGTGTTGGCCCCTGGTATGTATGCGTATGCGTGTAACGACGAAAACCTTGTTCATTTTGATTGACTTGTTATTGGTTGAAGTACACCGAAGATATAAGAAGACCAAAGCAAAATTACAGAGTTTCTTAAACAGTTTTTCTCCCATTGGCGCATGTACAGATGAAATGAAAAAAAAGGAGAGATTTCTTAACATAATAAAAAAAAAACTAAAATGTCGTCAACAGTTAAAAAAACACTTTCAATATGTATGAAACAAACAGAGAATGTTATTATGTGTAAATACAATTTGTCTCGAAGGAGAAAGGTGTGATGCTTTTTGATCACTCTGGAATATTCTTTTCTTTCATCTTATGTTGCTAATTTCTTCAGTCTATAAACGTAGCAGGGGCGCAGCGTTGTATTGTGTTCAAGCCTCTCTTGATGTAGGACGTGATTTTTGCTGTCCAGAAATCTAACAAGTCTCATCATGCCGGGAGGGCAAAAGCCGTCCCAAACTGGTGACACAGGTAAATAAATATGTTTGAAAATATTTCCCTTTACTACTACACTTGTTAACGGGCAAGGGGTTTTGTTTCCCTAGCAAGTTGACAATCTAAGGTTCCGAATCATATAATGTCTTACCTAGTGTAAAACGTGTGACTTATGGAATTTTCCAAATAGTATCAGGCCGGAGCTTGAAACCTAGAAAATAATGTATTGTTAACGGTCAATGGGTTTTGTTTTCCTAACAATCTGAGAATCTAAGATTCCGAAAACCTAATGTCTTGCCTAGTGTAAAAAGTGTGACTTAGGGTATTTTCCGAATAGTATCAGGCCGGAGCTTAAAACCTAGAAAATAATGCATTGTCGTCCAGATGATTCCCTGTATCGCGGCGGTAAGGTACGTCGTAAAACCCCCGTCACAAATAAGAAATTCAGCTCGGCCGACGTGTTGGCGAGCTTCAGATGTGCATTTTCGGCCGAAGTACGGTCGATGTCCTGTCGATTACGCTGGCTTCGGGCGATTTTTAGAAATCAAAGTTGATCCAAATATTGGCCTTTTATCAGGTTAGTCGATTCTGACTTCGTCCATGTCCAAGAGGTGGTACCATCTCATGGCGGATTTTTAGTTTTTAGTGTTCGACGGACGTACCCGAGATTTTCATTGGAAAATACGGTCAACGCTCGGGCGATTTTGAAATTCGGCGAGTTTCGGACAATCTACAAATACGGCCGACGCTCGCATGAATTGTGACGCCGGCTTTAGGACAACGTTTAAAACCCCAGTCTAGAGCATGGAGTGTTGAGGGGTTGCACTCGTTATTTTAGAGTGAAGAATAGCACCAAATATATAGGAAACTTCTGCACGAAAGAGGTAATTTAACGAATCGTAGAAAGAGGGTGTGACGTGTATCTAGCTGAAAACAGTTCAGTACCAAGAACAGGGATTCAAAAATTATTTTTCAAAAGTCATAAAAGAAATAGCTTGCAATCATTAGTCACAAAGACTATAATTCACTGTCATCTTCACAAAAGTATGTTTTTCGCGAATCCTAGTGTTTTCCTTAACTGTTTGCTTTGTTTAAAGTTACGTCATCGTTAGTCGTAATAGACTTACTTTGCAACATAAACCTCAAGTCTTAAAAATGATTTTTAATGGTACATAGAAGAAATGCATATATATGGAATAAAAATTGTGTGTGATGATTATACCTAGCTCTATTGTTCCTGATGAATATACATTTGTAATCCCAGAAATGTATAAGTAAAATAATTTTCGGGAAAACAAACACTTATTTGCAGATTTAGGGGGCCTTTGACCCGCTGATTGCAAGTCAAAATAAAAACAATACTCCCGCTAAAGAGAACCCGGGAACATTTCAGATCCTAGCGATTACGTTTTTGATCAAAATATTTGTGGATACGTACGATGTCCCTGCAATTCCAGCCGTGTCAGGGCTCGAAATAGTGGGTGCATGTGCACCCAGTGCACCCAAAATTGGAACTGTGCACCTAATTTTTGACTGTGGGTGCACTGGTGCACCTATATATTTTTGTAGCCAATAGGGTTAAGGTACTATTGTACACTGGTATACAGAATATT
Source organism: Branchiostoma lanceolatum (assembly GCF_035083965.1). Classification (NCBI taxonomy): domain Eukaryota; kingdom Metazoa; phylum Chordata; class Leptocardii; order Amphioxiformes; family Branchiostomatidae; genus Branchiostoma; species Branchiostoma lanceolatum. The sequence goes on from NC_089727.1 coordinate 21,546,363, forward strand.
CTTGAAATGTAAGTATAAAAAGCATTTTGCTGTACTTTATTTAATGTATAATTTGTTTGAGATCTGAAAGTTAGCTATAGAATTACAGATTGAAGTTCTTAAGAAAGGCACCAGCGTTAAACTTTGTAATTATGTTCTGAAGAACATTCAACTTTATTTTATCTGGTGCACCCAAAATTCTTTCTAAAGATGAATTTCGAGCCCTGTGTGCTTCCGTTGGAATTGTTGTCGCAAGTTTTATCAAATTGTCTGTTTTATTGTGTGTTATGTACATAATTACATTGATATATTTGTTAATGAGCTTATTGTACGTTTTTAAAGAAAGTTGTAAGCCAAGACCAGCTTTTCTAAAAGCACGTGTTTAATTTCAGGGCGTGTGTAGGCGACGGACCAAATCAACCTTCGCACATCTTTTCAACAATCTGTTATGCTACGGTCACATTTCCAAACCGGGGCCCGGCCGGGTAGCTTGCGGGAACGAAATGTATGATATAAAAGACAACAAAGCACACAAACATAAGATATATCAATCATGAGCATAATTTGTGTGTATGTCTTGAAGTACACTGTCATTTTCAGTTTCCTCAAACAGCCGGACCGGGCCCCGGTTTGAAAATGTGACCGTAGCATTACTCGACAACCAGCAGGTAACATGTTAAGATGTAAAAGTTGTAACTAAGTCGAAGGGCTGAAGAAACATTTTTTTTCAAATTACTTGGATATGACTCTCCAAGAATCCAATGTAGAAATGTGATTATTGAGATATAAGTACACTGTACCTTTGAAGTGGCCTGGCGTTAGAGCAATTGCATTTCATGCAGCTGCGCTGTACACAACAAAAAGACGTTGGAACAGGCACGTTTTGATTTCTGCTTACCATTCAGTAGGAAAATATGAATGTTACATACACACCGCGGCACCCTGGCCAATCGATCGACCTCTTTGGAACTCAGATTCGAATCAGCCATGACCCGACAAATCGCCTCCTAGTTTTCCTTGAAGGAGTCCTAAACTCCAGATGGCGGTGTTATTTTCCACTAGATTATGTATCAATGAATACATAATCAGACGACTTTTTACAGAATTTCGCTTATGGTGAATTACACAAGGTGTGTTTTTTAAAACAATATGATACTCACTAAACCCTTGCCATGTACATGTATTCCCTATGTGTAAACATACATCTTTAACTGTGAGTATTTTTGGCTTAGATGAGGGGGGTTAAGCACAATAAGAAGGCCAATTGTTAATAAGATATAAAAGAACACAAAGCAAGACGAGTTTTTCTTAACCACCCTGACATTATTTTTGTAATCATACGGTAACTTTTGTCACGCCTTGTCAGGCACATTGTAATAAGCCATAAGCTGAGGTTGTTTAATTCAATTAATCAGAAAATAGAGGGTCATGTGGGGAATTTGGTAAAATACTGAATGCTTTTTGATGCGCTTAGGACTAGTGGGTACTTTATCATATACTGTAAAAAGTATTCATTTTTACTTCCTAGAATTATCATTTATTGGAGAATAAATCCCCCCTCTGCACTTTAGGACTCCTTTAACGACTAAATCTGGCAAAACAAACTCGCCAGTGAGATGTAGGAAGGTGTCAGCTTTTAAAGGATGTTTTAAGATTGACAATTATGGAAGTTTGGAAATGATACAAGCCAACCGCCATCAAACCTTGGAACAAAAGTAGTAGAAACTGTTCAAAGGTTTTTGCGGCGGTCGGCTTGTCGGGGTGCATTACCAGTGAAATCGTGCCCTAAAGACAATAGTTCTTGCATAAGTTGTGGCGCAGGGGTTATAGAAACATAGAGGGACAACAAGTGGACTTCAGCTCTAATGTTTAACAACATTGTAGTGATTTTAGGCAGTAAAGAAATACAACATAATGCATATGTATGGTTTTCTTAGCAGCCACTCGTAATCATATGGAAAGAATTTGTAAACACTGACTAAGCGCTTGGTTTGACTTCCGAATTGCTTTCTTTTTTAGATTTGAAAATGTTGATCATACGAATACCACAACTCAGCTATTCCACGCATGTGCCAGGTGATAATGTAGCAAATATGGACTGGCGACTATTATTAGATTGTTTGCACTAAACAATACTGAACGTGTAGTCTTGTAAATCATAATTTGATTGCATTTCATAATATTCGTCATCTTAAAGATAATCTAAGTGGATCATCGATTGTATTTTAAAATACATCATAATTGTAAATAGACGCCTTCCCGCTGACCTCGTTTCAAGCCATTTATGTTGTAAACAAATATGGCACCGTAATGTATAAATATATACACTTTAGTTTTAAATTTATGAAGTAAGATGTTCAGATTGTCACTGTCAAAAACAAATATTTTGTGAACATGACATAGCAATAATTGCGATATTCTAATATGAAATAATTGTTTCCGTGCTCTACGTGGTGTAATGATGGGAACTTCTTTCTTGAAAATAGATGAGTTATAAGGCATGTATCTCTTACAAACACGAGACAACAGTATACATATGCAACGTGAAATAATTAATGGCAATGCCAACTTCCAACTTCAGATTTCGTTGAGTAGACATTTAATACAATATTCAGAGTCTATGTATAAAATTATAAACACTAAGGAAGGAAACAGGAAAAATGTGAATGAAACTGAAATGATATGATTGAGTGGCAGAAAGTTAATTTGATTTTAAAATTTTTGAGGGCTGATTCTTTAGACTACTAGTTGTATTAAGGTACTAGAGAGATGCACTATGTTTACATTTTGACAAACATGAATAAAGATCAGCTTATGTCATGTGCTATCTGATTCATTTTTATCTTTAATCCGACTTCCAAAACTATGGTATTATTCCAGAGTTCCTTTTGCTTAACAGCTTTATAGTCGTTCATCAAAACACCAACATATGAAAAAAAAATGTCCCATGAAAAAGTGTTCCTCATGTAAAAATGTTTCCTAATGCAAAAGCCTTTCCCCATGAAAAAGTGCACCCATGTAAAAGTGTTTCCCAATAGAAAAGCGCCCCCCCATCGCCATGAAAATGTGCCTTCTAAGCAAAAATGCCCCCCATGAAAAAGTGTCCCATATGACAAAAAAGTGTCCTCCGTGCAAAAGTGCCCCCATGCAAAAAGTGTTGCCTCATGCAAGTGTCCCCATGTAAAAGTGTATCCCCGTGAAAAAGTATTGCCCCATGAAAAAGTGTCCCCCATGAAAAATGCAAAAATGTCCTCCATGAAAAGTGCTCCTATGAAAATGTGTCCCCCATGCATGTCTATTTTTATTGTGTTTTTTTGGGGTTAAAAGTGAAAAAAATGCATTTTCATAAATTCTAAAATGGCCGATCCAAGATGGCGGATCCCAAGGGATAGCTAAATAAACATGACGTCATTCTTTGACGTCAGATGTCTTGGCATACCTTAACATCGATAAGATACACTTTTTATGTTTAGCCATACCTAGTATGGCTCAACATATTGTTTTTACTCATGTTTCTTCTCCTTCTTCTTCTTCTTCTTCTCCTGTCAAATCTTCAAATCGATTCCTCTCTGTCATTTTTTGACCAAATGACCTGAAATTTGGTACAAAGGTAGTTTAGGCAAATACCCATACACGATTTTTAAATTGTTCCGATATTTACCTTGAAAATGATTTTATTGAGGTTTTTTTTACCAAAAACGTACATTTCGGCCTCCTGTGCTCTGGAAATACATCCAAATGACCTGAAATTTGCTATGGGGGTACATTGAACAAATATTCAGAGAACCCCATTCGCACTTTCGGCAAACATTAATTCAAAATACGATTTTGCAGGGTATTTTGAGAACATTGGGTATTTTCCTCATATGACCTATTGGTCATTGACCCCTATTGCACCTGGACTGGCTGTGAGCCTTGCGACCACCCGATTGGCCAATTGAGTTAATTAAGTTGTCTTGCATTTCTGGAGCAGGTGTGCTACATTTGTAGTATTCATACCAAATGTGGTATGGGAATGCGCAGGACATGTGCTTACTATCTCTCCTTTGTTCACTATTTTTGAACAAAGATACACATCTCCAGTCAATTCCACGTCACCAAGAAGGTGTTTGTTGCCTTTTGTTGTAACATTTTCGAAACCTTTGCAACAACCTAACTGATATGAGTGAATGTTTAGAACAATTTCGAACCTTTGTTTGACTTTCGAAATATTTTCTACTGCGTTCCAGCATGTTAGAAACATTTAAATCGGCGGGTACAATATTGATATAAGTTTCGAAACTATCACAACACATAGATTCATCTTTTGTTCGTACAGTTTCGAACATTGGTTAAATGAGCCATACGAAAGCAATTTACACGTCCCTGCTAAGTAGCTGATAGCACCTAATGATAGACCAATAAAGACGCCCCACCGCGAGAAGCCTGGCAGGCGATCGTAGGTGTTTTGTTTACTTTCGCGGTATCAAAAATTTCCACGTGAAGAACGCGGTTGGGTACTCCCAAAATCCTACTACGCCGGACAGAAAAGTTTCCATTAAATTTGTTAGTAATCTTGAATAGATCTAGTTTTCTATTGTTAAAAATCCGTTTCAAGGAAACACGACACACACCACGCTACCGGTACGGTACGGGGGTGTCGCCAGCCGAACAAATCCCCCGCCGCTCACGTTAACCCGCACCCGTTGTTTACGTTTGGAAGAGGTGAGCTGAGAAACACAACGCTCGTTCAAACCTTACTACCGTTGACTGTCACGCCCTTCGAAGCGGTAAACTACAGTCCGAAGATTTCTGTGTGTCCTTCAACAACTACAGATAATCGAAGACTCGTCACTGCATGGCTAGCACAACAAAACAACGAGCGCGCACATCTTATGTACTTATCGCCTCGGCAAAGTTTGGCGACAAGCTGGAAGTTTGCTTACGAGGAGGAAAGACCAGACATAAATATTTTACGTGATTATCGGGAAAACACCATGTTCCGTTGAACTGGGTGGTTAAACTGCAGTTTAGGAAATTTTATAACAGAAATAAAGTTAAATCAATGATTTTGTGAATGCTTATTTCAGCATTAGTTATTCCAAATATTTTCAAACTCCAAATTCTTCAACACAACACGGGAGATCGTTTCTCCTTAGACTGGCGCGCAACTCCTGACAAAATTGATTGATGATCTCTCTCTGCCGCCGACTTCATACATGATCAAAGACATCAAAGGCGGGCGGAGGGCGGTGGGGAAACTTGAATATATAATGTGGAGAAGTTGTTGCACAAGGAATTCTCACGCTGAGGGGTACATGAAATAATGCTTACAAAATAGACCTCTATGAATCGGGCCACACTCAGCAATGGTAGACGGATTCGGGGCATGTCGCGCAAAACACACGGTCTCACTGGGGACAGGCGTTTTGGTCCCGCACGTTGTCGCCGCTACGCGATCGAAAGCACGCCGCTGTCTGTCTCGGACCAACACGCGTCTCCCGTGGTGTGTAGCGTCCACCAGGCTTTCCTGCGTACGTACGGGCGTATGGATCGTAGAATTCGGCAAAAAAGGAATGATTAGGCCAGTAGAGTCAGTCCCCGGTAAGGTCAATGATTCGCCCGTTTGCGCTTGTAACGTTAAATGAACTTACCTTCTGGTGGCCAAACTTCACTGACAAACATTCTCCCTATTTTTATCATGAGCTTGCGTAGTTAGTCTGGTACTATTATGTGCCGGGAATGTTTATCTATCGCACGCCTTGGAAGGAAGTTCAACCATGATAAATGGTCGGCCTTTGTGAAAATTTGGAATCCCATGCTGTTGATTTTCGTGATTGAATCTGTAAGAAAATATATTTTCATGTCGTTCATGTTTTTGGGACGGACGCCGGGACGGGGTGAATTTTTTCTATCATAACATTTTCGTCCCGTCAGTAATGCAAATCGAATCGTGTTACACACGAGGCAAAACACTAAAAACGTGGGTCTAGTGGAGTGTTTTGGAGCGGGAAAATGCCGGATATTAGCGGTGCCGAACAGTGTACATCGTCGCGCGCGGGTGACGCTCCGTCAAAACAAATCCGCTGGTGGTCTAGCGCGGCCACCGAAAATAGACTGAAACACACAGGAGGACTTAGCACCTTCGTTTACGGGGCAATTGTGAAAATCTTTTGTTACAAATTGTTCGAACATTGAAACATTTGGATAGATGGTTTGAAACTGTTCTAAATAAAGAGATTTTTGTGCAGTTACGTTCGAAATGTTTCCAACATATGTTAAATAAGTTCAAACATGTTATAGGTTTCAATTCTTATTGTTTGAACAGTTTAGAACTATTGTGATTAAGACATTCTTTTAATCAAAATAGTTCAAACATATTACAAATATCATATTAAAACCCTCTCGGTGACTTGGAACTGACTGTTAGCAGTAGTGTATTTGTTTATGTGGATATGGTTTTGGACTGGTCCATATTGTGTTGAGGTGCTACCGGAAGACTCCATTGCTGTATGGAGAGACTAATTGTTTTTAAACTCAATTTTGGACTGGGGTGATCCATTTTTTTAGTGGAAGTATTTTAGAATGGTCCATTGTTATTTTGGGACAGTCCATTTTTTGCATGGCGAGGAGTATGGCTAAACATGCTGTATTTGCTCGCAAATGTTGCCTTTCTAGTTTGTTTAATACCTTTAGATATTACGGGAATTGTCTTTTTGGACAATAAATTCACATCGATGACGTCATAATTACGTCATATTACGTCATAACGTTACCAAAATTACATGAATTATTAAAGTTTACGTGGAAATAGATTTCTGCAAATTTGGTAACGATACACCATACCGTTTGGAAATAAAGGGGGGGGGGAAAGAGTCTGCCACCTAGAAGACCGATAGGTTACAGCGATTTGAAGGCATTCTTGAGACAGTTGCGAATGTATCGCACCAAATTCAGGCTGTCTTCTGACGTAAAACAAAACTCCCATTACTTATTACTATTAAAGGCTAGTATTTTCTCACTAATTGTGCAAATGAGATCCACATCATCTATCAATGTTCATTTCCTTCTATTCACATCACACATGAAACCTCTTGGCGAAGGTAAAAATACTCAACTTCGAAAAGGGGACTTGCTTTACGAACGAGCATATTAACCCTCAAACCACCGTATGGGGTCAAAGCTGACCCCAGGCATATATCAACATGTGCCATTTTGACATTTCGAGTCGAAAACAAAATTCCTTCTATGAGTTTGTTTGTATATATGTCTTATAGCTTCTCACAAGTTTTTACCGAGATTGGCTCATTGTTGATTAAGTTATCCTACAAAGTTTACGCATGGTCCGCTGGGGTCAAAATCTGCACTCATATTCCCTATGGTTTGATACTTGGCATCTAGTAACATGTATGATAAGGATTATTATGATCATAGTTACAAAATATAGTTTTTTAGAAACGTGTAAAAACAATTCTTTTTAATGAACGTAAAGATTAATGACGTTGCGACGTATTATGACGTCATTTATGTGATTTTATTGACGAAAACCAACAAATTGGGTATTTTGATATAACTCAAAGGTACACGATAAAACTTAAATAGAAATTATGTATGATAAATCATAATATATCCAAAGATGTTTTTTGTAGATGGCAACAGGAACGACGTCAAAATGACGTCATAAAAATTATATTCATATCAGGTTACACTAGCGAATTCCGCCAACTTGGTTCCCCCATCTTGAATTATTTCAAATGCATTTTTCCATCATATAACCTAATTACACAATTTGAAAATGGATCAAAACGATATAATAAGAATGTTTCTGTTTGAATAAACATGTTAATGATGAAATTTGAGGTTGAAATAGCCGGTTATAGCTAATCTAATTATATCGTCCGCCATCTTAGATTTTGACCGATGACGTAATCGAATATGCATAAATTAAGAATATTAAATCATAAAAGTGATAGTGAATTACATTGATTGGTATTGATACAAGAAAATAAATGCAGTTTAAAAAGACAGCTCTAGAATTACATTGTAAAATCCAAAATTAGCGACTTTTTCCAAATATGGCTCTCAGAAACTGGTTGCCATAGCAACATGAAAACATTAATTAGTTATTTCATTAAATTCAAATTGTTGCCAACGAAATTTTAGCAAAGGTGACCAAGTTTGGTTGTTCCAGCTTAAGACATTCAGATGATATATGACATCAAGTGTTGGCGCAGGCCTCAAAAGAGCCCGCTTGTCTGAATAGCGTAAGTTGCAAAAGACGATGTTCCCTATTTTTGCATAAATTATGATAATAAGCAGAAATTATTCGCACCTAATCATGTCAAACTGTCCCTTACAGATTGCTTAAGCTATACATATATACAAACCACAAAATAGTCACCAATAAAGCTGTATTTGTAGAAAACATTGTGGGGTCAGTTTTGACCCCATACGGTAAGATTAGTCGTAAAAAAGCTACGGTGGTTTGAGGGTTAAACATACAGTAAGCGCCCAACCATATCAATTTACAACGTGTGCTGTGAAATACTGTCACCCGGCGATTTGTACACAAACTGCAACGGCGTTTCAGAGAAATCCTAAAACGAACGGTCCCGGCTGTTTAAACATTGCCCCGCCGTGAACCTTCGCCGTGACACTAGCGGCGGTGGCAACAGCACACATTCACAGGCGCTGTCGCCACAATCTTCTGCTATATTTTACATACACCAAGCTTCCTCTATCCTCCAGGAGGGAGAAAAATGGCTACAGGGAGAACAAAAACTCAAGTTGTTATCGTCGGAGCAGGTTTGAGCGGTAAGAACAATATTATTTGGCTAGAGCAATGAAATTATTTTAGGAGGTGTGTCTTGCTTTGTAACGTTCTTCGTGAGGCCAAAGAGGTAATCGCAAAATTCTGAAGTTGCTGACTGCCTTTTTTTGTATCATCCTTGGTCTAATGTTATATTTCTAATGTGAATGTCTTGGAACTATTTTCTAACCTACAAAATCAACAACAAAAAAATCATTCATGCCTTTAATTTCATCAAGTTCACTTTTACAACGCAAAGGACAGATATTATCAAAGATCAAATTTGTGTTTCTTTAGACATTGTAGGTCACATTTCCAGACTTGGTATAAAACTCTTTAACAGTTTTGTCGGACAATGTGTTACACACTCGCACAATGATTCACAACATAAAATACCATTGCAACACTATCATTCGCAGGAATGTTACTTTGGTTACTTATTACTTGTAACAGTAGGGCATTTACATACGTGCTGCTTGTTTTGACTTGTCTATCTATCAATATCATTGTATACACATGATATACATCACTTAACATCACTGATATTTTGCCTGTGTGACTTGAGTTGTCTCAAATCATAAACAGAGGAGGGGTTCCGGCATGTTTTGACGCACCCCCCGCTGACTGCCTATTCATATGGTCGACTGATGGGTCAACGACCTCTGTTGACCGCGTGCCCGGATGATTGCATCATAATGTACATATCTATTGAATACTTGACCAAAAAATGTATAATATCCTTCACAAATAAAAGACATAACTATGATTAAGTATTTACTTTAAATTTGATCAAACTACCCAAGTCGTTGCTGAATTTATGAAGAACGGGACAAACATGATGTGTCATTTACATTAAATGGGGTTTGAACGGACCAAAAAAAAAGACAAAGTAGAAAGCCCGACCAAAATGCCTTAAAACATGTCAAAAACCTGCCGAAACCCCTCCTCTGCTTGGAGCTTGCAAATCATCATTTTTTTTTGGAGGGGGGGGGGGGTCTGCCATATATAATAATGCTTTGTCACAAAATTTACTGAGAATCTCCCCCATTTAATCATGCAGCAATAATGCAATGTAGACATATACACTAGATTATTTCGATGTCAAACTTCAAGTGGTTCAAACGTTTTGAACATTTTTGTTCTCGACATTTTTGTCGGCAAAAAAACAACAACAAAAGCAACTACAACTGGTGAGCCAAGTTCAAACGTTCAGTTCTTGAATTTTGTTTGCATTCGAGCAGTCATGTGGGTTGAGGTCAGCAAAAGCCTTCAATAGGGGGACAGTTCATTACAGGTTTGCATAGCAAAACCTTTGTTGGATCCGTTGGCATGTGTGGTGGTCGCCACCTTGAATTGTGACGTCACAGGGTAGCCATACCATTTTTTTGGGAGGGGTGTTTTTTGGAGCCGCTAGCGCTCTCACTATTTTTAACAAATCGGCACACAACTATCACACATTCAACTCAAGTAAAAAGAGAAAAACAACAATTCATTCATATTCATAAACAGACCCCGTAATTTTCACTTGTCATTCTGAATGGAGTTTAAACTGTAAATGCCAACACAATAAATTGGACTTACCCAAATTTTCGACTGATCAGCTCCAGTCTTTGTCAAGGAGTTTGAGATGAGGTTTGTCCTTGACAAAGACTGGAGCTGATCAGTCGAAAATTTGGGTAAGTCCAATTTATTGTGTTGGCATTTACAGTTTAAACTCCATTCAGACCCCGTAATTTCTATACTAACAGAGGAAACCTGAAGGATATGTAGCACAAATACTTAACTCTAGTTTTGTATGTAACTTGGGACTGAATAAAAACTGTAGTCTATCCATCCTTACCCTATCAGCTACACGGTCTTTTCTTTCCCTTTGCAGATAGGCACAAAAGTGACACGTTAGCTATAATAGGGATGCATACTGTATATTAAAAAAGAGATCTTCATACTGGGCTCTGTATTTATAAACTTGATAGGCTTTGCGGAGGAAAATCAGCAGCTATTACATATTTATGATACTATAGCTACAATACTGTAAATGTAGATTGAAATGCTTGCGGTGGTTTTATGTTCGCGGTTTTCGCGGCGACCGCGCACTTTAAACCATCACGAACATTCTTGTCCAACACTGTAGCGGAATGTGACTATAGTGATGCCGCAAACTTAAAACCACCGCGAACACTACATTTTTGCCTTTTTTCGCAAAATGAAGACCAGGCGAACTTAAATTCATTTACAGTAATGATACATTACCTGTTTTTAAATTGATATTAAGATAAACATATTTTTTGTTAGATTTGCCTTTCTTCCACAAAAGGCAATGGAGGGCTGCTATTACATACTTTTATCCATGCATCATTTTTTTATCATTGATAATGGCATACAGTACATTTATGTGTCATCCTCTAGGCTTGAGTGCTGCAAAAGTCTTGCACGAACATGGTGTGGAATCTATCGTGTTGGAAGCGCAGGATCGAGTCGGTGGACGCACCCACACCATGAAGGTATTAATCCTATCCAGACTAGGCTTTTTTGGGATATCTGGGAGGGGGGGGGGGGGATGGGGGCTCATTCGGCACCCCCCTCATAATTTCTGAACGGTATGATGTATCCTTCCCAAATATGTAGGGAGTGATGGTCATGTAAAGTTTTATACCTTTTAGAACTTTGGTGACGTTATGACGTAATATGACGTAATTCTGACGTGATTGGTGTGATCTTATTAGCTGAATAGGGAATTCCCGTAATATCTAAAGGTATTAAACAAAATGGTATGTATTATTGATTTTAAGGTATACCAAGACATACTTTGACGTCAAAATGACGTCATTAAATGACGTCACGCGTTGTTAGCGACCCCTTGGGATCCGCCATCTTGGATCGGCCATTTTGAAATTTTCAAAAATACTTTTTTTCCACTTATGACCCCAAAAAACACTAAAAATAGACTAAAAACGTTGATCTAATGTTTCTGGTAAAGAAAATGCCACGTAGTGACGATTTTGAAGGCGAAAAAGCCTGTTGATACCGAAAATAGTGTAATGGTCCGCCATCTTGGATTTTGACCGATTACGTCATCAAATTAGCATAAATTATGAATATAAATTCATGAAAGTTACATCTTATTACATATGATGCTACACATGTAGGAAAACTAGTGTGGTTGAGCAGGAAAACCTAAGAAATATCATTGTTTTAAAAAAAATCAGTGATTTTTTGCATAAAATGCCTTACAGAAACCCGTTGCCATGGCAACACGAAAAATGATTAACTTATACAATTATCATAATATTGTTGCCAACTAAATTTTAGGAAAAGTCACTGAGTTTGGTAGTCCTAGAGTATGTCGTTCGGCAGTTGTACGATGTCAAAGTTGGCGCGGGCACTTTTAGCCCCCCCCCCCCCCCCCAGTCTGGATAAGGTTAATGATTGTTTATTGGTCAGAACTTAGCCGTGCAATGGCAGTCAGTGCTGAATTGATGCAGGGTTTACAATCACATGATACACAACAGACACATATTTGCTCCACACTTGCACTTGGAACTGTTGCAAGGGTCTTGGCGGCTACCATTCGGCGCCAGCAGGTGACCCCAATACGACCTTCCCCAACCGAAGTCAGGTACCCATTTACAGCTGGTTGGAGTGAGGAAAGTCGTTTTAAGTGCCTTTCCCACGGGCACAACATCGGGGCATATCGGGGTTTCGAACCCGGTCCTCTCAGTTCTACTATTGCGGCATTGCAGCACTGTCTTATTGCAATTTATCTTTGAAAAAGAAAAGGAAAGAATGTGCAGTCTTTCCTTGCTTGTTGAAGAAAAATCTGTATCATTGCAATGTCACTTTTGATTTTCAAAACTTGTTAAACTTCCACAACCCAACTACCTGGAGCAAGTGGGAGGTCACATGTTAAATTTTATCTTACCCCCTCTGTCTGATTCCTTTTGAACTGCAGGGCCCAGGTTTTGGGTATGTTGATATGGGTGGAGCCTACATTGGTCCTACCCAGAACCACATACTGAAGCTAGTGAAAGAGTTGGGAATACAGACGTACAAGGTCAACACAGAGGGCACGTCTGCTGTTTTGAGAAAGGTGAGTGTGTGTGTTTGTTTGTTTGTTTGTATTGGTGTGTGTCCTTAGTTTTATTTTCAATATTTGTAGAGTTACAGAATGTAAAGCGAAAGATGGCTTTCCTGAGAGCCTTCTTTTCAGCCAAATTGACCCCAAGAAATGTAAAACAGCAACCTTCAAGCATTCTTTTTTCTCAAGAATTGTCCGAATATAGAATGCCCTCCTAACAGAAATCTGACACCTCAGGCTAATTCCGAACTCTTCAACCAAAACGCTTTAAGCAATCCGTTTCAGAACATTATACAACTCTTCTGACGACACACTTCGACATCCACAATATAAATTTATGTACACGGACTAACTCCTGCTATTGCTGTATGATATAGTCAACCCGTCTCCTTTCACATCTTGTCATTACCATCATTATTGTCATTCTTTGTAATCATATTATTATGTTATTGTATGTTTTGTGATATGAGTTATGATATGGTATTTCTTAAATAGTTTTTAATTTTACTCTGGAGGTGTTGTCCATGTAAAGGATGTATGATCCTGTTTCCAACACCTTAAAAATATGATGTAACCGGAAACTGTCAGGATGGGAAGGTTGGCTTTGCCTGGGCCAACGTGGGCCCAATAGGCTGGCAGGAGAATGCGTACTATTGTACATTCACCAATTTCACACTTCCCAGAATGCAGTTTGCTGGGTACGGGAACGGATATACGTCAGATTCTCTCTAGGCGCTACCAGTTTCTCGTAGCGTGTGAAACAAAGGAGGAAACAGCTTAACCTTGAGTAGGAGGACGGTAAAACACATGAACTTATGAGTTGCCCGGCAAATATGGTGGGGATGTGAATTTGACAAGCTTTGTGGACAAAGGTATTTTTCTGGGTGACTAGCCAACACGCCGCCACTTTTGTTTTTTAGTTGGTTTCGCCCGATGACCTCATACATGTAGGTAACAACTCGTGTTCCGTCTGCAACGTTTGTTCTTTGTTGTCAGAAAGTGCCGTCTCTGAGTTGTGCTCTGTGTTCTACACGGTGATAACCTATTTCCTGTGCTCACGGGCCATCACGTTTCGTGGTTTCAAACGCTACGAGAAAGTAGTAGCGCCTAGAGAGAATCTGACGTATATCCGTTTCCGTACCCAGCAAACTGCATTCTGGGAAGTGTGAAATTTGTGAATACTACACTTTTTTTTATTAGTAGCAGGTAAGTAAGCAAGTGAGATTCCGATTTCCTCACAGTTTCTGAAATACTATACATGCTATCTGATTTTATCTGTGTATAAGTCAGGTACGTTGTTGTTTGTATACTAAATGTGACATCATAAGGAAGTTCAGATTTATGATGGAATACTTATAAGGAAAGGTTACTGTTTGAAAGGTCAGATCAGATAGATTTGTCACAAGATAGAAGAAAAAGACTATATCAGAAGTTGTCCTGTATTTCTATATGTTAAACTAAAATTTCATCAATTTCAGGGGGAGCAGTTCACAATTGATTCGGAATATGGTATGACCAATCTTGTGGGTATGCTGGACGAGCAGCATATGTACAGAACCATAGACAGGATGGGTGCTGAGGTAAGTGTCCTCTTCGGTCGGTTGTTCTAGTAACATAATATTCAGCTACGCCCCTGAAGCATTTTCAAAAACGAGTGGGGAAGACAGCAAAGTTATAAGCATCTGCAGTTTCCACAGTACTGTAGATTCATTTATTTTCACGGGAGTTCTATTGTTCAGTAGTGATGCATTGATGATGATGACGATGATGATGATGATGATGATGATGATGATGAAGATGATGATGATGATGGTCAACTTTATTCTGTAGCTCAGGTCACGCGGTGTAGAAACAACTTCAGGCTGCATTCAGTCTTTCTTGATTTCTTTTCACTGTGTTTTTTTTCCTGCAAGCTGTCGTAGCTCATTGAGTTTCTTTGCAGTTTTTAGGTTCCCCTTTGTTTTTGAGGTCTGTTGTCAGGACAGTATGTTTGTGCAATGTATTCCTTTCCTGGTCTTGTTACACTCCACTGTGGCAAATTCTAATGCCTTTTGATGTGGACTGATGTATTGGAAAGTAGTGCTGCGTACCTAGACGTAACATCAGGTACAGGTACAGGTACAGGTACCGGTACAGAGGTTTAGGTACAGGTCCGGACCTGTACCTGTAGCTGAACAATTTGAAAAAATTAACTTGTGTTCTTCTGAGCTTTTACAATAATGACAGAAACATCAATAAACTGTTTTCAACTTGTCAGTATTCTTATTCAAAGAACATATAACTAGGTTTCCTACCGCCAAACTGCCTTTGCCTTGCTATCAAAAATCCCGGCCTCAGCAGAATGATCTGTTGCATATTAGTTACGCTGTTCCAAGGTGTCACTTTGGTCTAGTTTAGTGTCGTATGAGGCCATGAGGTAAGGAGATCAGTCATAAAATAAGCACATACTTGGTGTAAATTTATATCCCTTGTCCTGACTGACTTCACACGCGCCTTCGACCACGTGCACCACTTGACTGCAGTCGCGAAACTCCTCGACCTAGGCGTTAGGCGCTCCATAATCCCCTGGGTGTGCGCCTTTCTGTCAAACAGACAACAGCGCGTAAAATAGCAGCAAGTCTTGTCAGAGTGGGAGACGCTTACTTGTGGAGTTCCGCAGGGAACAAAGTTGGGACCACTTGTGTTCCTTACACTCATCAATGATGCGTCTCCGGTGAGTGAAGATTCAGCCGAGGCTTGGAAGTACGTGGATGATATGTCCCTGTCGGAGGCGAGACCCGTTACGCATGATTCCACGCTACAAACTGACGTCGATAGTCTCATACATTGGACTGAGGACAACCACATGCAACTTAAATCGTCCAAGTGTATGGTAATGCTGATTTGATTCATGCGGAGCCCCCCTCCCCCACCTGTACTGACTATTAAAACATCAACACTTCAAGTCGTACAGTTCGCTAAGATCCTGGGGGTAATATTCCAAGCGAACCTGAAATGGGACGCCCACGTCAACATGATGGTCAACAAGGGGAGCCGCAGACTGTACTTGTTGCGGGTACTTAAGAGACATGGCCTTGACACTACAGACTTGACACTAGTCTTCGTTGGCTTTATACGGCCAACTCTGGAATATGCATCCCCTTTGTGGCACCAAGGTATTACTAATGTCCAATCTCGAGCGATTGAGAATGTACAAAGAAGAGCTTGTCGTATAATTCTCGGCCCCAACTTTTTTAGCTACAGCATGTCACTGAATCAATTGTCACTGCCATCTCTAAGTTTGCTACCTCCTTGTTAGGCTCCACGACGTTCACCAATTGGTTGCCTCCAAACCGTGTGAATCTCCATGGCAAGAACCTTAGGTCTAAATACCAGTTAACGCAATTCAAATGTAGAACCGGTAGGTATAGAAAGACTACACTACCGTACCTGGTTGACCTTCTCAATAACAAAGCATTACAGATAAGCACTAAGTAAGTATATATTTTAAATTGAGTCTTGTTAATTAAGATATGTGATGGTTTATTGTA
Organism: Branchiostoma lanceolatum; assembly: GCF_035083965.1. NCBI lineage: Eukaryota > Metazoa > Chordata > Leptocardii > Amphioxiformes > Branchiostomatidae > Branchiostoma > Branchiostoma lanceolatum. The sequence continues at coordinate 21,562,735 of NC_089727.1, forward strand.
TGTATATCTGTGTGCTTTTAAACTAATTGTAAGACATACTTCAGTTCAGCCAATAGGCTGCCTTTGTATGTAGTGTCATGGGACGACAATGATAAACCATTCATATATCAGTACAGTACCGGTACTTCATGATCCGGTATTTTGGACCTGTACCTAATTAGTTTTTACGGTACAGTACCGGTACTGGGTACAGTACCGGTACCCAGTACCGGTACGCAGCACTAGTAGTGATGCATTGATGATGAGGATCAACTGTATTCCTCAGCTCAGCTCAATTACAGGCTGCATTCAGTCGTTCTTAATTTCTGTTCACTGTGTCTTTTTTTCCTGCAAGCTGTCGTAGCTCTTTGAGTTTCTTTGCAGTTTTTAGGTTTCCCTTTGTTTCTGAGGTCTGTTGTCAGGACAGTATGTTTATGCAATGTCTTCCTTTCCTTGTTACACTCCACTGTGGCAAATTCTAATGCCTTTTGATGTGGACTGATGTATTGGAAAGGCATATTCACGAGTTTGCGGTGGAGAATGGAAATAAAACTACCAGAGACATTTCAAGATTTGGATTTGCTGATTATTCACTTTTTTCTGGCTGATTCCATGTGTTTGTTTATTGGTGGCTTTGATATTCAGCTCTTGTTAGAAACATTATGAAATAATTAGTCATTCATTCGTTCATTCATTCGTCCTTTTGCTCATTCATTCATTCTTTCATTAATTCATCTGAGGGTTAGGTCTTTAGGTCGTGTGGCGTAACGGCAGGATTTTCAGGGGTCCCGGGTTCGAATCCCCTGACGCCACTGATCTTTAGCCTGTATTTTTATCTCCATGAAAAATGGAGATATAGTTTTGGGTGTATCTGTCTGTCTGTTTGTTTGTGTTTCCGCACCACTCCAGTCAGCATAACTCAAGAGCCTCTTGATAGATTACAATGATATTTGGTATGTGGGCAGGTGTTGGGAAGCCGAAATTCAGGGTCGATTTTGGGCCCCCTGGTATGTGACCTTGGTACTGCAGCAGAACTTCAATTTTTGTATCTTTTGACCTGGACGTGCTGTGGTCTTGATTTCTGGGTGGCAGATAGCTTGTGATGTAAAAAAGAAGTGGTGTAGGTTTGGGCCCCCTAGCAGCTTCCTCTGGAACTGCAGGGGCGTTTTTTTTTAAAATCTTCTGAGGAGATTAACTGAACAAAGGAACAACGGATTTCCATGATATTTAGTATGCAGGTAGCTTAGATAGAGATATACACAATGAAGTGCAAATTATGCTAATTAGGACTTAATCTGCATAGCTAATGAGGAAAATCTATATTTGCAGTGTTTTCCATTATCAGACTCGAATCGTATGTAGTTTATGGAGAGTGGATCATCAACAGATACCAATTATGCAAATTAATTCCTAATTTGTATAATTAATGCAAAAACACCATATCTCATCTTATTGGAAAATAATAGGACTGTCAATATGAAATTTAGTATGCAGGTAGCTTAGACAGAGATAAACATAATGAAGTATACATTATGCTAATAGGGACTTTATTTGCTTAGCTAATGAGAAAAATCTATATTTGCAGTGTTTTCAATTATCAGACTCAAATACATGTAACATATGTAGTTTATGGAAAGTGGAGCATCAACAGATACCAATTATGCAAATAAATTCCTAATTTGAATAATTTACGCAAAAACACCATAATTCATCTGATTGAAAAATTATAGGACTGTCAATATTGCAACATGTGTAAGTTAGATAAAGGTGTTCATGATCAAGCATATATTATGTAAATGTGTAAGTCATTTGTATGAATAGAATTGTTCATGGAGATATGAGGTCGTGGAACTCTTGCTACACAAGCTCTCGGCCGGAGGTTACTGACCCCCCAGCCCAAGGCTAGGGGGATGGCGGTTACAGGACCGGCTGGCCATTAGGAGCGCGATTCGTCAGGCTACATTGATCTTGTGTCCTTTGGAAAAAAGACACTTGACACGACTGTCCCCACTCCACCCATGTGTAAAAAAACAGGTACATTATGCGTGCGGGTCACGACATCAGCAATAGCTGCCTGTGTATTGCAATTCCAATAAAATCTAACAAACTCATTCACCCATTCATATGTTCATTCCTGCATCCTCAGATCCCAGTTGAAGCACCCTGGAAGGCTCCCCATGCTGAAGAATGGGACAGATTAACCATGAAGGATGTGTTTGACAAACTGTTATGGACTGAGTAAGTAAAAACTAAATGTAGTTGTCATCTTTTAAGTAAACATGTAGAGTATGAGCACATCAATGGTAAGTTGAACAATGCTTTTAGTCCTCAATATCTAAATTCAAGTGTTGTCTAAAGCTTTTAGTGGATTTGTGAACAAAAGGAATTCTATTTTGGACAAATATAGAATACAACACGGGGTATTCCGTACCACCCGAGGTACCAGCCTGACCGCGGGTAGGATCGCCCGACGGCCGTAGGGATCCGACGCCCGGGAGGGCCCTGACCGAGGGTGATGCGGAATACACCGTGTTATATTTCATTTATGTCATACCCACTCGACAAAACACACAATTTAATGCGGAATGCGCCAGAAGTTGATGGAGTTTTGTGTACCCTCGAACGCAAAACTGTAACAACATCGATTGCAACCTCGGAATCAGGCATTCGAATTTTCGACGGCGCACTCGTAATGCATTCTAAATATTCTATGGAAGCCCGTGTGATACAACTTAAAACCCCGTGTGATACGGAAAGTTATCACACGGTCCGGAACACCCACGGTGCGAAAAGGGATATTTAAGCAAAGTTTCCGAAATACGTATCAAGACCTTAAACACGGCAAAATATTTCGGGAAGCTTTCAGATTCCATTAAGGTAACTGAAAGAAAAATCTAACCTTTCCGGACGATTTAGGCATGTGTAAATGTGACTTAAAATACCGGGTATATTTACGTATGTTTTACATGTGTATTTAAAGATGCCGTACAGATAAGATTGTATGTGCCAGAACGTTTTCGGAACTGCTGTACTTTCCTTTTCATAACAGTAGTACAGTTTTATGCTATAACTGAAAACATCGTGTTTCTCTATAAAGTTTTATATTTTTATCACACTTCCCGCGGCTCAGACAGACACAGCGATCTTTTATTTTCGATGGCTTCTCAAAAAACATACATCTTTCCTACTTCTTTAAAATGAATAACATTAGCCTAGTAAGACCTCAAAGTCCCGTTTTCCTATAGGAAAAGTTTTGTTTCAATGTTTTATTTTTCATTGTGAAGTTTTTCCTGTATAACTGTCGAAAAGTATTTCTCTAAATTAGGTGCCGTCTTGTAAACACTTACATGGGCGCGACTGTGTACAGAAATTTTAGTCGATATTGTTTCAAAGGCTTCTATCAAAACAAACGGCATCTTTCCTACTCTTATACACAACATATACAACAAGCGGCCGAGACCTTGCTCCCTAAGCTTATATGACCCGTTTACCTATAGAAAATGTTGCGTTTTAAACAAACGACATCTTTCCTACTTCTATTAACAACATATACAACAAGCGGCCGAGACCTTGCTCCCTAAGCTTATATGACCCGTTTACCTATTGAAAATGTTGCGTTTTAAACAAACGGCATCTTTCCTACTTCTATAAACATCATATACAACAAGCGGCCGAGACCTTGCTCCCTAAGCTTATATGACCCGTTTACCTATAGAAAATGTTGCGTTTTAAACAAACGACATCTTTCCTACTTCTATTAACAACATATACAACAAGCGGCCGAGACCTTGCTCCCTAAGCTTATATGACCCGTTTACCTATTGAAAATGTTGCGTTTTAAACAAACGGCATCTTTCCTACTTCTATAAACATCATATACAACAAGCGGCCGAGACCTTGCTCCCTAAGCTTATATGACCCGTTTACCTATTGAAAATGTTGCGTTTTAAACAAACGGCATCTTTCCTACTTCTATAAACAACATATAAAACAAGCGGCCGACACCTTGCCCCCTAAGCTTATATGACCCGTTTACCTATAGGAAATGTTGCGTTCTAATGTTATTTCTTCATTGTAAAAAGAAAATCATTTCTCTATATTAGGTGCCGTCTTGTTCACACTTACATGGGTGCGACTGGGTAAAGAAATCTTAGTCGATGTGTTTTAAAAGGCTTCTTCAAAAACAAACGGTATCTAAACTACTTCTATGAACAACATATTTATTCGCTGTATCAAGTTCCGTGTTCTTTAAAAAGCCTTCGCGTGCACATATGTGACAAATGTAACTGGGCGGGTGGGCAACAGTCCTTACATCGTATAATACCGGAGAGATCCCAATTGTATGTTTCCTAGGCTTTGAGTGGTTTCTCTTTGTTTTGTAACTGTCGCTCCAAATGGTTGTGAGGAATGGTTTCATTTGCAAGCGCAGTCTTTTTTAATTTATTTACTGTTAATCTAGGATCTAGCTGCGAATAAGCCGTTACCCAAGATAAGATAATGATCAGCGCCCCCACCACCAGTATCTCCAGCTGTGTACCATGTGACAGGGCATTACCCAATGACAGACAAGTGGGATTTTCGAATTTTACCGGATGTGCGAAAGGAATCAAGTTGTTATTCCGGCTGGAGTCTGTTCGAGGAGAAGTACTGCATTTACTTTTGTTCGAGACTCTGCTTTTACCACGGTTCTTGGGACATCGATCCGGCGACGGAATGAACGCAAGACTAGGACATGGATATAATTCTGTACAAGCTGATGGGCTCTGTCAGATGGGATGGAGAGCCGATTTGAGCAAGAACACGGCACAGAACGGGGAATTGACGACCGCATTGTATCATTCTGACAGGGAGAACCTCCTTTGTTCTGCCATGTAAGTTGACCAAGCTTCGCGTCCTTTACAGCACGAGTCATAACGTCTTTGCTTTAACGGTTGGAGTCACAGCGGATCTTAACTCTTGCGGTGGCCAGATTGAACAGTGTACTCTTTTAACCTGACCCTCGGCGTGTTACTCGACACTGGAATCGGAACTGTTGACTCGGATACCGGCACAGAATCGCGAGGGCAGATTGCACACCCACTGTGATTGTCGACATCAACATCAAATGCAAGTTCAGAATAAAAGACGATGAGGCCACAATGACACATAGTAGGTATAATTCGACCCCTATGCAAAATGCGGAAAGTTTTTAACACCATCAACCTGCTAAAAGACAACTTAAAACTCGGCATATGCACCTTATAGTCATCTAAATATACACTTATACGAGTCGTAAAAATGCTTCAAGAAGGAAAATACGGCAGCTTTAAACACGTCTCAATGGTGTTTTACCAAGAATTTATGACAAGTTTAAGCAGCTAAGATGGCATTTATTCATACCTTAAAACCATCTCAATACACTCGTATATGAATCTTAAAAAGGCTTCAAGAAGAAATAAACGTAAATTTTAAATACGTTTTAAGAGTGTCTTAAAAAGTATTTAGGACAACTTTAAGCAGCTGAAAGGCAACTGTAAACCGGAAGATACGGAGATATCCGCACCTTTTGATAATATTTACACACACGTAAAGGGGTCATAACGATGTTGAAAGAAAAGAAAACGTCATCTTTACATAAAATTTAAACGTTTTTTAATCATTATTTACGATATCTTTATACTGCTTAAAGGCTACGTGAAAAACGGAAATTACGAATGTATCCGCACCTTTTGTTCATCTTTACAAACGCGTATATTAGTCGTAATGATGCTTAAAGAAGATAAAAAACGTCATATTTACATGAAACATAAACGTTTTTTAATCATTTTTTACGATATCTTTAAACTGCTTAAAGGCTACGTGAAAAAGGAAATTACGGATGTGTCCGCACCTTTTGTTCATCTTTACACACACGTATATTAGTCGTAATGATGCTTAAAGAAGAAAAAAACGTCATATTTACATTAAATATAAACGTTTTTTAATCATTATTTACGATATCTTTAGACTGCTTAAAGGCTACGTGAAAAACTGAAATTACGGATGTATCCGCGCCCAAGGAAAGACCACGTAACGACGATCTTTACGTACCCGTACAAGAGGCGTATAGATGCGTAAATAAGGAAAATACGTCGACGTTAAGTACTGTTAAAGCATCCGTAAATATTGTTTTTCGTGCCGTGACCCATATCGAACGTTTTCGCGGGCAAGGTATGACATAAAAGCTGTTCTGTACCGCCTGTGTTCCCAGCTCCGTGCGTAGGTTTGCGGACATGTTCGTGCACCTAAACGTGACGTCAGAACCACACGAAGTCTCAGCGCTTTGGTTCCTGTGGTACATCAAGCAGTGCGGAGGTGAGGTTATAGCGACTACGTACACATCTTTGTTTGTGGCATTGATAATGGTCTATTGGTCAGAAATTTCCCGTGCAATGGCAGCTAGTGCTGAATTGCTGCATGGTTTACAATCACATAATACACAACAGATACATATTTGCTCCACACTTGCATTTTGTGGAACTGTCGCAAGGGTCTGGGCGGCTGCCATTCAACACCAGCATGTAACCTCAATATGACATTCCCCAACCGAAATCAGGTACCCATTCACACCTGGGTGGAGTAATGAAAGTCGTGTAAAAACTAAACCTCAGGGCATACAAGTGGTTTCGAACCCGGGACCTCTCGGTTCTTGGCGAAACACCCTACCGATTGCGCCTTACGATGCCAAACAACAACTTTGCTTGTGGCATTGCATTGCTGATTGGCTAGGATAGCTGTCACAAAATCGAAAGGTCACAGGTTTGATTTCTGGCATTCCTGGCTAGAAACTGCGTCCTTGGAAAAGGTACTTTACACAGCTTACATTACTTTACTCAAGGGTAGAATGGGTACCCGACTTTGGTTGGGGTGGTAAAAGGACGTTGAAAGATTAACTATGGCCTCAAAGGCTATGGGATACTTGCTTTTACCAATTTAAGATTCATTATGTTGCAAGAAAAAAATGAAGGAAAACGATATCGATCAGTAACTTCACTTAGGCATGAAACTGAAATGATCGAATTTTATCCATTCTTTCATGAATATATTCCACACAATAAGCAACAATTTCCACTCTTTAAGCTTAAGAATGTGCTTTCACATTTTTATTCAGGAATAGCTATTCCAACATAAACGTGGACCCTTTGATTGGAAATATGAGAATGTACGATGTAACACAAAGGAGATTTTGAATTGTACAAATATGTGAGTTATTTGAATGACAGACAAAAACACCCTTCTTTATTACTCCCATTTCAAATGGAGTAGCCCTTGCTTGTCAATCATTTCTTTATTGTTAAGTGTCTTGAACTGGTGCTGCGTACAGGTACTATGTATCGGGACTGTACCGTAACAATCGATTAGGAACCGATCCAAAATACCGCCGCCGGATCATGAAGTACCGGTGCTGTACGGATATAGGTTTACAGCAAGTATGTGCTTAATTTGTGACTGATCTCCTGACCTCATGCAACACCAAACGTGACCAAAGTGATACCAACAGCGTAATTAAAATACAGCAGATCATTCAGGCAGACCGGGAGTTTTCATAGCAAGGCCAATGGAGTTTGGCGGTATAGGAAACCTGGTATATTCTTTGAATAAAGATACTGACAAGTTGAAAACAGTTTATTTATGTTTCTGTCATTATTTAAGATGTTCAGAAGAACAAATGTTAATTTTTCAAATTGTTCAGGTACAGGTCCGGACCTGTACTTAACCTTTGTACCGGTACATGTACTTTCACCTGATGTTACGTTAAGGTACGCAGCACTATCTTGAACTGTTTTACTTCTGACCTTACTTTACTCTCCCTTGTTCTTTAGGAGTGAAGAGGATACTTTCTGTTGATAATGGTGGACAGGTGAGATTGGACTATATTGCCCCCTACCTACATATTTCAGTACTACAGTGTTAACCTCTGAAAAATACGCCCAAAGTGTTTCATGACATTCCAATACTGTATCAGAAGCTTAATATTCAAAACAATACATTTGTTTTAGCTCATTGTCTTATTGATGTTTGTTGGTTCTAAACAAAAATATATGAACATTACATTCACAACTGTAGAAAAATGGTCACACATTTCATTAACATTTTCCGTAAATGATTATGGCAATTTCAAAAAGAGTACGGAGACCTCATATCTCCTTGAACTATCCTGTTTATGCAAATGACTTACACATTTACATATGCTTGGTCATGAATACCTTTAGCTAACTTAACTTTCACATGTCGCAATATTGACAGTCCTATCATCTACCACTTAAATGAATTATGGCGCTTTTGCATTAATTATGCAAATAATTTATTTGCAGGATTGGTATTGGTTGATGCTCCACTTGCCACAAATTACATATGTTACATGTATTTGAGTCTTATAATGGAAAACACTGGTAATATAGATTTTCCTCATTAGTTATGCAAATAAAGTCCTAATAAGCATAATTTGCACTTCATCATGTACAGCTCTGTCTAAGCTACCTGCATACTAAATATCATTAAAATCCAGCTTTCCTTTAAGTTATTCTCCTTAGAACATTTTCACAATAACGCCCCTGCAGTTCCAGAGCAAGCTCCTGGGGGGCGCAAACCTACACCACTTTTCCATTACATCAAAAGCTATCAGCCAACATAACATCACGACCAGAGAACGTCGAGGTCAAATGGAAGTTCTGCTGCAGTACTAAGGTCACATACCGGGGGGCCCAAAATTGACTGTAAAATTCGGCTTCCCATCACCTCTTCGCGCACTAAATATCATTGTAATCCATCAAAACGTTCTTGAGTTATGCTGACTATAGTAGTCGGTAAACACAAACACGCAGACACCAAAAACTATATCTCCAGTTTTCATGGAGATAACAATCAATACCAAGAAGTGTGCTTTACCAGTTCGACTTCACTTTGAATCTTCATTTTAATCATCTTCATTAAAATCAATAATTGTTGTTTTAGGAGAGGAAGTTGGTGGGTGGAACGGAGCAGGTCAGTGTGCGGCTGGCCGAGTTGCTAGGCAACAGGGTGACGCTGAACAGCCCCGTCTCCAAGGTTACGCAAACCGAGACGGGGGTAACCATTGATACGCTGAGTGGCGACAGTTATCAGGTAACAGTAGCCATGAGTTTATTGGTCACCTGTATGTTGACATCTTGGTACAAAGTCACAAAACCCTGTCCTTAGTGCTGTAAGGCTTTCCAGTACTTTATACATGTACTAGTAAGATAGATGACCAACAACAGCCTAGATTCGACCTCCAGAGTCAAAAGCATAGAAGCAAAGTCACTAACAATTTGACCACACTATTAGGGATCTCTTAGGAAATTTAGGATCAGTAAAAACATTGCTTTGTAGTCTTTGGCTAGTATAGGTAAACTCAGCAAAAAAAAATGTTGATGAATTAAAGGAAAATTAGCTAAATTTCAAAAGTGGCACACAAATGGGTATGTTATCTTATTGCTTTTCAAGGGAGAACCCTGTATATATAGAATACAACACGGTGCATTCCGTATAGCCCGAGGTTCCGGCCCGACCGTGGGTCATATCACCCAAAGGCCGGAGGGCGATGCGACCCGCGGGAGGGCCGGGACCAAGGGTGATGCGGAATACACGGTGTTGTATTTTATTCATGTCATACAAACCCGAAAGAAAACATACATTTCAATGCAAAATGCGCCTGAAGTTGAGAGAGTTTCCTCTGACAAAGAAATCGTAACAACATCGTTTCCAACCTCCGAATCCGGTATTCAAATTTTCGACAGCGGCGCAACCGGCGCACTCGAAATGCATACTAAATATTCTATGGAAGCCCGTGTGATACAAATTTGAACCCCGTGTGTTACGAAAAATTATCACACGGTCCGGAACACCTGTATCGAGCGTTTTCGCGGCCCAGGTATGACATGACATGACATGGAATTCCTTCCCTTTGGCAAGTACCTTTGACATCGTTGTGTTCATTGATTGTGGTTTATTTCCAGGCGGAGTACTCTATTATAGCCATCCCCCCACCCCTGCAAGTCAGAGTGTCCTTCAGCCCCAGCCTCCCCCCTGTGAGGAACCAGATGATCCAGCGTATGCCCATGGGTTCCGTCATCAAGATCATGACGTGCTATGAGAAGGCGTACTGGACAGAGAAGGGTATAACGTTACCATGTTTTATTTCATGCTGTATACTTATGCTGTCTTTTGTGCTTATGTTTATCTATCCTTAAGTTATTGTCGTCTTAGCTCTGTAGTAAATATACCAGTCCATTTTTCTTTAGAAATGGAGTTTGGCACAGCCCTACAAAACTATATAATTGACGTGGCCTCGCGGTGCGCAGGGGCAGGGTGGTTGGCCCTAGAACCCAGAGATACTAAGTTTGGATTCGGGGTTCCCTGATTTGTCCCGTTGACGTTGTGCCCTTAGGTTAGGGACGTCCCTCAGATAGGACGTTAAATGGAGGTCCCGTGTTTGAGGAGAGCCACACCTCGAGCACGTTAAAGAACCCACCGCACTTATCGAAAAGATTACGGGTCCTTCGTGGTGTGAGTGGTGTGAAACCTACAGTCCTATGGCCGCACATGGGGCAATTGTCGTATTGAGGTCACCTGAGTTAGCGCCGAATGGCAGCCGCTCCAGACCCTTGCGATTTAGCCCCGCCAAATGTGCGCTCCTCGCAATAGACCGATCCTGTCGAACACCATATCGAACGAATAGAAGACCCATAGAGCCCCCTGTTCTATTCAGAACACCTCCGTCAAAAACAGCGTTGGCGGGGCAGAAATGGCACGTGTAAAGCAGGGTACGTATATCTGGGACAGGTTTTCAACTGTATTGGTTGAATGCATGCTCAGAACAAAAACGAATTTAAAAAGAAAATAGATCGGGCGCTCAAGGAGAAGAAGCTTGTACCACATGCTGACTACTACAAAGTCCGCTAGCGCAGAGTTTCGTCTCTTCAGTTACTGGTGTGTGAAACTGGCTAACTTGAAAGTGAACAGGGAAGTAAAAGGATGCATTTTAATTCTTAGTTACTAAATACCATGCAGCTGTTATGCATGCAGTCAATACAGTGGGAACCCTGTCACAGAAATACAAACCCTGTTTTACACGTGCATCGGCTGCTTGTCAGAAACTGGGCGCTGATGCCCACCGACAAGGGAAAGCTATGCGGCGCATACCGCTTTAACATTGACCGAAAACATTACGCTCTCACCGCAACTACATCTACTCCCTCCTTAAACAACTCTACCCGGTGGATACAACCTGCAACAAAGAATACATAGTATTCTTATTTGGCCCGCTCTGAAAGGGTTTCAGTGCCACAAAAGCTAAACCGAAGTCAGTGGCATTATTTTCAAACTAGCCGCGGCGGCCATGTTTGGTCCGTCAAACCCTGTTTTTGACGGAGGTGTTCGAATCGAACAGGGGGCGTGGCTTTGAGATCGGTCTATTCAGCCCCTGCGAAGAGAGAGTAGTCAGCCTACCAAATATGCTGAAATTCTGAAAGATGTCGGTCCATTCAATGCTGAAAGATGTGACATGGGATATAATTATCTTGTACCCTCTACTTCCAGGTATGTCGGGGATGGCTATTATTGAAGATGATGACTGTCCTGTAGAGTTTACCATGGATGACACCAAGCCTGATGGGTCCCATCCTGCCATCATTGGGTGAGTGCCTGAGTGCACAGAATATACAGTCAGTATTTCATGACAAATTCATAAGTGTAGTTTACTTTAAGTTTGACGCATTGGAAATGTGTGAAGAATATCTACATAAGTCCGAACTGCGTGGGATACTCCTGCAAAAAAAAAACTCCCCCCATATGTTGATCACGTGAAATCTTGCAGTCAACCAATCAGAGTACATGTTTTCATGACGCAAACCAATCAGCGCTTAGAACATGCGGTAAACATGAGTAAACAAAGATGGCTGCCCAGCCTTCGCCGCTACATTTTACGTGAAATTGCGCCGTAAAACACGATTCATCTACACTACATGAGTAGAATTTTCACGTGAAAAGAATTTAAAGAATATATTCTCCACCGAATACGACCACAAATAACGGCAAATCGCGGCAAATCACAGCGTAAAGGCTCAAATGTTCGGGAAAAAATCTTGCTTTTCTTACGTTTCGCTGACTTTCGTCGCGTCGTTTGAGCCTTGAAAAACAGGTTTTTGATGAGATAAACGTATGTCAAAGGTACCGATATCGACTGTTTGAAAGCAGAACAATAGCAAGAAACAAAAGAGTGCGATTGTCGAACGGTAGACGGCGTCCCCGCTCCCGAAATTACAATACAAACCCACAATTTAGCCTATAGTTTTGGGTCATTTTACGATAAAATCTGACAAGATTCTATACAATACCCCGAACTTTACGATTATGGACGATACAGTTATACATTGTTTTTACCATTGAGTGGATGGTAAATGGTTTGGTGTTTGGGAATTCTATACAGAAATACGAAATATACAGAAAAAAGGTTTTCAAATAATTGGAATCTACTGTGATATTTGCTTGTGAGAATTGTTATTTCATTTTATAACATTTTATCTGCTAAAGTTTTATATTGTTATGACTAACAGGTATTGTTCATATTTGTTGCTGCATTTGATGTCATGTTGTGGTGAACACCAACAAGTAACTGGCATGATATGCTTGCCTACAGACAGTTTTACTTCATTCTGAAACAAGTTTTAACTGCAATTTCAAACACAAGAATTGGACTTACCCAAATTTTCGACTGTACGACGACACCAGTCTTTGTCAAGGAGTGAGCTATCCCCCGCTGGGATGACGTCACGTTATGCAGATAGCACACGTACACGTGACTACGTGAGGAGTGGATCATAAGTAGCGGGAAGTCTGTGGCGCCCACCGTCTCTGTTGAGAGATGGTTGTAGGGCGCTGATGTAAATAACTGCATATGATCCACTGCTCACGGAGTCACGTGCACGCGTGCTACCTGCATAACATGACGTCATCCCAGCGGTGGATCGCTCACTCCTTGACATAGACTGGTGTACACTGGTGTACACTCCTTGACAAAGACTGGTGTTGTACAGTCAAAAATTTGGGTAAGTTCAATTTTTGTGTTGAAAACTACAGTTAAAACATGTTTCAGAATGATTTCTACCAACACCGATTGACTTTCAAGCTAATTTTAATTCATTTTGTCTATTTCTGTTTGAAACTATAGATTTGTTCTTGCCGACAAAGCCAGGAGGTACTCAAGCTACAGTGAGGATAAAAGGTACCTTATTTTCCGATTTTCACTTCAAGTTGTTACTTGTTTCTTTAGCAAAAAGTCAATGTTTTCACTGGCTCAGTTTGTTTGTGAACACAGTAGATAAGCACAGAAAGTCATAAACTTACGTCTCATCATATATAGGCATTAGATGATCAGCATGCATAATCTAGGTGTCATATTTTCATATGTATGGATTTCTGTCCAATTTATTTGCAGGAGGGACCTGATATGCCAAAGTTACGCCAAAACATTTGGCCTGAAGGAACTTCTGCATGTGAGAATAAGACCTTTATTTTTATGCGTATCACTTATATTTACACTGTAGCTCATTTTTGTTCCCACCTTTACTCATTGTTTTGGAGCCGTTGCTAATGTTTTATTTTCGTGAACTTTGTTTCTTCTCTTGTTTGTATTATGTGTTGTTCATTTTGTGAAATGCAATAATAAATTAAAGAAAAAAAGAAGAATGAGACCTTAAACTTCTGTTGTGCTTTTGATACTTGACAGCTTTTTGTGCCTTCCTCTCGTTGAAAATTAAACATTGTTTGAAAAATGTGCACCCTAGATTTGCTTCTGTTGACTGTTGTTTCCAGCCCACCTGTTACGTAGAGAAGAACTGGATGGAGGAGCCATATTCAGGAGGATGTTACGGGACAGCGCTGCCCCCTGGCGTACTCACGCAGTTCGGCAGGTCCGGCCTGAATTGTGTTACGTGCGCAGTGTCAAATGATTAATTTCATTACAGCTTTGCGTAGCAAAACCTTTGTTGGATCCGTTGCCATGTGTGCTGGCCGCTATCTTGAATGGTGACGTCACAGGGTCGCCATACCCTTTTATTGGGAGGGGTGTTTTTTGGGTCGCTAGCGTTCCCTCTATTTTTAACAAATTGGCACACAACTATCACACATTCAACTCAAATAAAAAGAAAAAAATTCAATACCAATTCATACCTATAAAAAGACCCCGTAATCGCAAAACTAACATAGCAAGCCTAAAGTAGATATAACACAAATACTTAACTCTAGTTCAATGTAGAGTCTGCTGGGCTCAATTTCATGTAGAAGAGAAAAGGAGCTTTTCGTTAGTCTCTGCCAGACTAACCACGCCGGCTATAGGGAGAACATTTGCCGGGGGACTTTGGCAATCTCCGTAGCCGAATCCCTTCGTACAATTGACTCTATTTTGGCCAATTTCTACTATTTTCCCAGCGACCCGCGGAGGCAGGTAGACCCTAGCTTTTCGTAGTGTTTAAAGTTTATAGTTGATGCAATCCTGGAGTGCAGGTGTTGAATACAAGGGAAATGCATATTTGCCGGGTATAACCTTGAAAATAAATCCACTGCAAACATTGCAAGATGCACAGTAGATAAGAGGGATGTACCAAAAAGGCAACAAATTAGTACCATATTATGCAATCTTAAAACACATTAGAAGTTTCAAAGAGCCAATCAAATTCAAAGGACACTGCCAAGTGTCAATAAATTAAAATAATTCTACTTGAAGGAACCAGACATCTTAATTGACATGACATTGTGCTTGTTAAACATTTCGTTCTTATATATGTCTTCACTGTCCTGTATAGACAGTGAACCCACTATATTGTAAATACAAATTGTTTTAAGTGTTTGATTAAACTGCATGGAATGATACTTGCTTTAAACCAAGAACCATTTCAATCAGTTCAATAAACCATCGAGGTTTCGTACATAGTAATCTAAAATTTTCCGTTGCTTTCGTTTACAGGATAGTGAGAGAGCCGTTTGGCAGGGTGTTCTTTGCTGGAACAGAGACGGCCACCCATTGGTCAGGTTACATGGAGGGGGCGGTACAGGCAGGGGAGAGGGCAGCGAGGGAGGTGAGTGGGGAATCTTCCTAAATTCATCCCTAGCAGGACCCCAATGTTGTGCCCGTTTGAAAGGCACTCGCTTTGGTTAGGGACGTCCTTTCAGAAGGGTTATAAAGCCCGAGGTCTCTTGTTTAAGGAAAGCAACATCTCGTCCAAGTTTAACGGTGCACAACACAGTTATTCCGCGACCAGCATCTGTGGTAGTGCGTGACAAAAAAAGTGACGAAATGGTTTCGAGGGTCATGGGTTTGAAGTCACATTTCTCATAATGTGCTTTAAACTGACATTAGATACTAAAAAGGCTGAAAAGCGTACGGATTGGTGTGTTTTTGATGGAAATTTAGTTTCGATCTGAGCCTTACTTCCGGATAGCCATCGACGTTGATAGTAAAGTGTCTCTACGCCCGTTATTAAACTTTGTAGCGTTCTGTGGGTGGTGTTGCTATGCCTCGCATGGATGATTAAAGAAATCCAAGTACTAGAATTTTCTTTATAATTGGCTCGAAAAACTCAGTTGGTCTTGTAGCGGAAGGCATATGCTTTCATTCCATACACAGTTGATTTACTTAAGAAAGGTTCCCCGGAAGAGACGGTACCTAGACTAGAGGGTTTGCAGTCCCGAAATCAAACCCCAAATAAACTGGGGTGTGCTCCCTTATGAACTTACCTCACTTGCTGAAAAGTGTAGGGGCCCAACCCAATGTGACTAGATTAAACCGCACAGATCCAGTGGCATCTTGTACTCTCTACACTGGTGTGTTATGCCTAAGGCCACATCAAGTAAATTTTATGGATGACATCCTCTGTAGACTCAAACTTTAGTGCGCACGGATGAAAAAAAAAACAAGGCGGGCAAAAACACAAGATTTCCACATTTTCAAACTTGAATACCATAAAGCATGTAAGAAGAATTGAAGCCATGAAACAAGGTATTACAACCAACACGTCTTTTATCCCGGCATTCAATTAAACAGTAAGTAACACTAAGTTTAGATCCGGGTTTGCATAGCACATGAAGGACGCAGAGACAAGGTTTCCCGTGCACTGGGCACTGGAGTCATGCGGCAGACTGATTGTGACAAAAACATTCTGGCTCTGTTGACTTCGAAATCACCATTCATACATGTGCAAATATCTTTTTACGGCATCTAGAACGTTTTTGCAATGAAAATGATAGACTTTTGAAACATATTGCCCCGTTTCCGGTATATTGACCATTGCCAAAGGGTAAAAAATTGTTGTTTTTTATTTCAAAAACAGGCGAAAATTAATGCGCGCGCTGATTTCATGCATAAGATTTACTTGCTGTATCCTAAAGGTGGTTTATTACGGGTTATGTAAATCAAGATGACTAGGGTCATCATGTTATAGTATAGTATCTGTTATGGTTCACAATAGATATAGCCACATATCATTCCTTTTCAGCTTGGTGTGTATACGTTTATGTCACAGAATTTGTCTCTTTCAGATCCTCCATGCAATGGGCAAAATTGACTCAGACCAAGTTTGGCAAAATGCTCCTCAGTCAGAGGTACGGTGAATTCTACTTTGTAGTTTTATTAACAAAAGATATTCAATAAAAAGCAATCAATAGATAGCTTTGAGTAAAACCTTTTAAGAATGTAACGTTACAGTAGGTTTTGTTGCAGCAAATGCATTGGTGTTTTGACGTCAAGACTATAGCTTTGAATCTATGTCTTAGAGTTGACCACCACAGACAACTTTTTATGCATAACAAATCTTTGAAGGTTCTTTTATTCACAACCAAGTATTTTACAAGAGCCCACGTTTCGACGACTGCATGTCTGTCATCTTCATCAGGGCAATACTGACTAGTTCTCAGTGCAATGAAGCTAGGAGTTACTGCTAACAATGTCGTCCAAAACGTAAAGTATTGTTACATCAAAAGATACTGTTTAGCCACAATGTCACGGAAGAAGATGACAGACAGTCGTCGAAACGTTGGCTCTTGTAAAATACTTGTTTGTAAATAAAAGAACCTTGCTCTTCAGTCATTCGCCAACCTGATGAAATTATGCACGAACAAGTCTTCGATTTTCCTTATCAGGAGGTACCAGCTGTTCCATTTGTTGACTCCTTCGTGGAGACCTATTCTCCCTCCATTTCTGGGTTATTGAGCTTCATCGGACTGACAGCAGTCGTGGGCTTGGCTGTCGGGGCCAGCTTCATCTTATACAACCAATAAGCACCGTTATAGTCTATTCAGTGTAATACGACGGCGAGTCAATAAGTTTTGCAAGTGACTTCATAACAAGCTATATTTTAAAATCAAACAAGTTTGGCACAAATGTAAAGGCATACTCGTCTTGAGATTGACATATGTCAGTTTGGTTTTCACCTTTTCATGAGCGACTGAGTTGATCTTAAGCTGACTGTTAGATACTAGGTTCTTATAACCAAAGTCATCACAAGCACATCGGTAAGTTGGGAGAGCTCAGTTTATTCTGCTTGTTTTCCAGGACTCTCGACTCTGAGTGCCCTCTGCCCTCTGGGCTGTACCGCTTCCCCAAAGGGGTCATAGTGGGTTCACCACATGCCTTCCCACTTTAAGAAGGTTTACGGGGTCAATCTGATGATACATGTGGGTCCACTAGGCTGCTACTTACTACAAGTTACTACTAAAGCTAGTTTACAACATGACTAAACAGGTTTAAAAGGTCCTGGACTGAACTGAACAAAAGGTTCACTATAACTAGTAACTGACTTATATGTCCCAAGCCCTGCTGAGGCCGTCCGCGTTACCGTTTTGGACGCCTTTTTTGTGTTCAAACACAATGTCATGCTCCTGGAGCAGGAAGCTCCACCTCATGAGACGCCTGTTCTTGTCTCGTAGCTGCCCGAGCCATGTCAGCGGCTTGTGGTCAGACTGCACCGTGAAGGGACGGCCATAGATGTAGTACCGAAACTGTTCGGTGGCGAAGAGAATGGCGTAACATTCCTTCTCTATGGTGGACCACTTGCGTTGGCGGTCTGTAAGCTTCCGGCTTCTGTAGGCTATGGGGTGGTCACAACCTGCAGCATCTCTTTGGCTGAGGACAGCTCCAATACCGTTGTCACACGCGTCAACCTGGACGATGAAGGGCTTGTCGTGGTTGGCTATTTTGAGCACCGGTTCGTGGCAGAGAGCTTCCTTCAACTTGTTGAATGCAGCGGCGCATTGCGGCGTCCAGTTGATGTGATTTGGCTGGTTCTTCTTCAGGAGATCTGTAAGGGGGGCTGCGACATTGGCCATGTTGGCAATGAAATCCTTGTAGTAGTTCACCAACCCAATGAACGCTCGGACTCCTTTTTTGGTCTTAGGAGCTGGTGTGTTTTGGATGGCGGCCACCTTGCTGGACATGGGGCATACCTCGCCTTGTCCGACCACCTTACCCAGGTAGTCCGCCCTTGGCATAGCCAGTCTGCATTTTGACGGTTTTACAGTCAGGCAGGCTTTTGCCAGGCGCGCGAAGATGTCATCGAGATGGTTTAGGTGGTCTTCCCATGTGAGGCTGCTGACCACAATGTCGTCCATCACTGCTCTTGCATATTCTTCCGCTCCTCTGAGTATCTTATCCATCATACGCTGGAAACAGGCAGGCGCATTTTTCATCCCGAAGGGCATCCTGGTGAACTCGAAATGGCCGAGAAACGTCTGAAATGCTGATTTACTCCTGGCCCTGGATGATAGTGGTATCTGGTAGAAACCCTTCGTCAAGTCGATGACTGAGATGTAACGTGATGCGCCTACTCCGTCGATAGTTTCGTCTATCCTGGGCATCGGATACCTATCAATGGCATGGTCGTCTGAGTTTTCCCTGGTTGTGTCGTCCAACGTGTAGAGAGGGGTAGGATGAACGTCGGATGTGGATGCCTCTTCTGCAATCTTCTCCTCCGCTGCGTGGGCTCGGTGGGCCTGTGCACGAGTTACGACGCAGGCAGTGTGATAGTCGTTGCCCAGCAGGACAGGGAAGGGGGTATTCATGACGCCGACCTCAATCTGTTTCTGTTCGCCCGCCACATTGAGGGTGACCAGGGCAGTGGGGATCTCGTCCACAGTGCCGTTGGCCATCCTGACTCGAATGAAGTCTCCGAGGTAAGACTTCTGGGATACATATTTGCCATTAACAAATGTCATTGTACTGCCAGTATCTCTGTAGATGTGCACCCGTCGGCCATCGATCGCACCTTCCATGCTCCACTTGTTGTCTGGGATGGGTTGGTCGGAATCCCAGAACTGGTAACGGCCATCACAGAACATGCTGTTCTGTGGTTTGGCCTTCAGCTTCTTGCAGCTCCTGATGTCATGTCCAGGGTTCTTGCAGTAGGAACAGGTTAGCTGGGGCGACGATGAACTGGCGCCTGAGTTAGCGAATTTGTGTTTGTTTGTGATTCTATCAGCTGCTGTGGCCAAGTCTTTTGGCTCCCATATATCCTGTTCTTGTAACTTATCCGCGAGGTCGGGCGGACAGCCCTCTAGGAACTGCTCCCTTATTATGAGCTTTGTAAGGAACTGCTCCTTAGTGTCATCCTTCTTCTGACGTTCACGCTCTGCTGCGTCTGCCCAACGACCCAGACCAACATTGAGTTTACAAAGCCACTCCTTGTAGCTATCCGAGGGTTGTTTACGGGAGGTCCGAAATCGGTGTCTGTACTCCTCCGCCGTCAGCTCATACTTGGCATAGATGGCTAGTTTAACTTTATCGTAATCCATGCTATCGATCTCGGACAACTGCACAAATGCCTCTCGCGCCTTACCCGAGAGCAAAGCCGCCAGCTTTGGCGCCCACCGAGACTTAGGCCATCCGTTGGCGGTTGCGAGGCGTTCAAAGGTGGTGAGGTACACCTCGACGTCTTCCCCTTCATAGAACTGTGGGATCTTGGGGCCCTTTGTAGATTCTGTTGTGGCTGGGGTGAGTTTATGTCCTTCAAGTTCCAGTTTCGTTTCTAAGAGGCGCCGTTCTTCGACCAACAACTGATGTTCTGCGTTATGACGCACTTTTGCTGTCTCAAGCTCCAGCTTCAGCTTCTCGAGCTCCAGCTCCTTCAATTTGACAGCGCTCGCCTCGTCGGCCTGCTGCTTATGTTCGTGGCTGTACAAAGAAGCCAGCATGTCCTCTTTGTCCATGGCAGAGGGGTCGATTCCCCGCTCCCCACAGGCTTTCCGGAGACTTGCTACTGACATTTGACTGAATTTCGGAGGCGCCATGGCACGCGGACAGCTCAACAGGCTTGGGATTGCAGATATAAGTTTACAATGACAAAAATATATGCGATACAACGAACGGCTTTGGAAACGCCCGTCTGGTTAAAACCAGAAACGAAGGCTAGCACACACTGAGGAATGTCTAAATTAGCGAGAATGTGGCTTGAGTACAAAAACAAATGGCACAGAGGGTAGGCCTAAGATACAGTTAGGAGGTCTAACAGAGCCACAGGTGACAATAAAATAAGGAAAAGGAACTGGATTTCAATCCTAACAGGAAACAGGAAATACAATACAATGCAATGAGTCCGGCATGAGAAACAGGAGATTGTCTTCAGACGGCCCGTCAGCAGGCCCAGACTTCTGTCTCCCTCAACATCTGGAACTGGTTAGAGGCCTAGATGCACTGACCTTCCTTGGCATGTGGCGGGGTAGAAGTGGAGAAATGGTAACTTTCCGGAACCGGAATGTCCAAAAGATGTAGGTTGAAGTGTTGCTGGAAAACGGTGCAGAGGTCCGTGGCTTCCCAGGAAGATGTGTTGAATTGAAGGGGGAAAGTTCCTTCTCCTCTTACTTGACGGATGAGCGTCTTCAGCTTGCAATCCGCGGCACAGTAGGATGGAGAGGTGGAAACAGTTCCGTTCCTCTTCGAGGTGATGACAGTAGGTTCAGGTATAGTCCGTGACGCCAATGTTAGATACTAGGTTCTTATAACCAAAGTCATCACAAGCACATCGGTAAGTTGGGAGAGCTCAGTTTATTCTGCTTGTTTTCCAGGACTCTCGACTCTGAGTGCCCTCTGCCCTCTGGGCTGTACCGCTTCCCCAAAGGGGTCATAGTGGGTTCACCACACTGACCACACACTAGGTACTCCGTCAGAGGCAAACGGCAGTGCAAAAGAGGCTCAATTACGGTGTAATTGAACATTTCCCTGACCCAATTATTGCTATTGTAGAAGACTAAAACTGTACTTTTTCTGTAAACTCATTTGATGAAAAATGAGCCTGTTATGAAGCCACTTGCAAAACTTATTGACTTACCCTCGTATAATCAGCTGCTGATGTGTTACGCTGAAGAATGGTTATCCTGGCTGTATATAGATACAGATACAGCTATATCATGCATTAAAACATTGAATGCAGTATAACATTTATTCGATGAACGAATTGAGATTTTAACAGTATGTTTCGATTTCATCAACTGGATTCCGTGTTTTTACATTGATATTTTATTGACTTGAACAGTGTTCAGTAAGTAGAAAAGTGCATTTAGTAATAGATAGATCATATTCTAATGGGAAATGATAAAACTGTCAGGTAATAGACTGAAGTAGGGTGAAGAGAAAACTTATGGAAACATGATTGTGATACTGTACAGAATGTAACAGAGCTTCTGTCAGTCATCCAAACAGTCCATACTTGGTATCAATGTCTCTGTGGAATCTAAGTTTTATTCTGTGTGATGTTCATGTTGTATGTTTTTTAGTTGTACTCTGTGTTTTTAAGGTTGCACCCTTTATGTTTCTTAATGTTAAGAGAGTAAAGTGATTCCGTTTATCTCCGTTGTTGTACCGTAACCCTCTTCCTGCTGCCTTACAAATTAACCATGACAAAATTTGTGCCAAAAGGCGTACATAGGAGGGGGAGGGTTAATGAATAAATGAATAAAGACCTTTATCGTATACACATACCCACTGGGTTCAGTACAGGTTACAACAAAAAAACGTCACAGTTTAATAGCATGGTGGTAAGACAACATATCATTCCATGATTGCAGCTTGTTGATGGACTGATTCTGATATAGATAAACTAAGGTGATAATTAAATTTAGCATCAGTTAATCCCCATCTGACCGTATGGGGTCAGTTTGGACCCCAGGCGTGTTTTCATGTCTGCCATAACAACATTTTCCGTCGCAGAAAAAATTCCTTCCTTGAGTTTGTTTGTGTATATGTCTTACAACTTCTAAGAAATTTTACCGAGATTAGCCGGTTTTTCTGGGAGTTATACTCTAAAGTCTGTGTGTTGTCTGCTGGGGTCCAAACGGACCCTAGATGATTTTGCATTGTTTATTACGTAATTTGAAAGAAATTCCTGTCCAATAACAGAAATTTGTTATTATTGTCAATATAGCAACAATGTATTGCTCCTTAGAAAAGTATAATACTGACTTTTCCATAATAAATGCAGCAATTTGCGTAAAATGTGATTTTTCTAATATTGCCTACATTATGATAATGAGACAAATGAGTATCAATTTCTAGGTCACTCGAGAAGTATTCACGGTTCTTCTTGCAAAACTCATCCGCAACTGATATAATGGTCTGTAAATTGTTACGTTAGTGTGGTTTATTCAATTGTTAACTTAAAACACCGAGAGAGAACGCCTCCCCCCCACCGCAAAAAAGAAGTCTTCCGAACTGAAATCATTTTAACGATTCAATGGAAATCCACAGATGACAATCAACTGCACTTAGATAGTCGTGGTCTGCCCTCTAGCATGTACTCTGAGAACTAGAATATAATTTGTTCCCTCAAATAGCCCACCCGGTGCACTATCATTGACATCTGATATAGTCTTTTATTGGTTTATTGGTCTGGTTTATTAGTCAGAAATCACCCGTACAATGGCAGCCAGTGCTGAATTGCTGCAGGGTTTACAATCATATGATACAGAACAGATACATATTTGCTCCACACTTGCATTTTGTGGAACTGTCGCAAGGGTCTGGTCGGCTGCCATTCGGCGTCAGCAGCTTTGATATTTCAGAGATTGTTTGTATGGACCGGTGTATTTATGAAATGGTCATATCGGCCTGTAGGCCGCTTTTCATTGAGGACATAATGGAAGAGGTAAGGGTCATACAAAATATAACATAGATACAGATTACATCATTAACCCTATCCAGACTGGGCTTTTTTGGTATATCTGGGACTGGGGGGGGGGGGGCTGATTCGGCCCCCCTCATAATTTCCGAACGGTATGATGTATCATCACCAAATTTGTAGGGAGTGATATTCACGTCAAGTTTTATAATTCCTGTAATTTTGGTGACGTTATGACGTAATATGACGTAATTATGACGTCATCGATGTGATTTTATTGGCTAAATAGGGAATTCCCGTAATATCTAAAGGGATTAAACAAAACGGTTTGTATTATTCATTTTAAGGTATGCAAAGACATACAACGTCAATGGTAGGTACGTTGACGTCAAAATGACGTCATAGAATGGCATCATGTGTTGTTAGCGATCCCTTGGGATCCGCCATCTTGGATCGGCCATTTTGAAATTTTCAAAAATCCTTTTTTTCCACTTATGACCCCAACGGACGCTGAAAATAGACTAAAAACGTTAATCTAAATGTTTCTGATAAAGAAAATGTCAGGTATTGACGATTTTAAGGGCGAAAAAGCCTGCTGATACCTGAAATAGTGATATAGTCCGCCATCTTGGATTTTGGCTGATTACGTCATCAAATTAGCATAAATTATGAATATTAAATCAGGAAAGTTACATCTAATTACATGTTATGTTATACATGAAGGAAAACTAGTGTAGTTGTGCAAGAAAACCCGAGAAATATCATTGTTTTCAAAATATTAATGATTTTTGCATAAAATGCCAGTCAGAAACCCGTTGCCATGGCAACATGAAAAAATTATAAACTTAGAGCATTATTATAAAATTGTTGCCAACAAAATTTTAGGAAAAGTCACCAAGTTTGGTTGTCCTAGCATACATCGTTCGGCAGTAATACGATGTCAAAGTTGGCGCGGGCACTTTTAGCCCCCCCCCCCCAGTCTGGATAGGGTTAAAAACCTTATAAGTCAATTAAGTCAATTACAAAAACATGAGGGAAGAGGTAAGGGTCATACAAAATATAACAGAGATACAGATGAATTAAACTCCTAATAAATCTATCAACATACTAGAAAGGCAACATTTGCGAGCAAATACAGCATGTTTAGCCATACTCCTCGCCATGCAAAAAATGGACTCTCCCAAAATAACAATGGACCATTCTAAAATACTTGCACTAAAAAAATGAATCACCCCAGTCCAAAATTGAGTCTTCCAGTAGCACCTCAACACAATTTGGACCAGTCCACAACCATATCCACTTATTGATTAACAAATACACTTCTGCTAACAAATGGACTTTTTCATAATCATTCCAGCTCAAAATTGAAAGAAATAATTAAAGAATCCTCCCCTTGCAAGAATGGGATATTCCGTGCCATTTCCATGTAAACCATTCGAAAAATATCCGCTGAAAATTACACTCTTGCGCATAATCAACCCAGTTCAAAATTGAATTAAAAAAGATCAACCCCAGGGAAGAATGAAGTTTTCCAGAGTATACATATGAAGATTTGACAGGAGAAGAAGGAAATGACCAAAAACAACATATTTCAGCGATAGTACGGGTGAAATATAAAAATGTGACACCCCTTTGTTTGAATGTACTTTGGGTTGAAAATAACGAAACGAAAAAATTCTTTGTTTAAAAAATCGTTTTGAAAGGCTGTATGCCAAACATTTGAATGAGGGCCTGTGTACATGACCAAGGCAGACACATACCAGATTTCACATTATTTTGGTTTAATACATAGGAACTGGAGATGTGTATCTTTGTTAAAAAAAGAGTGAACAAAGCCATGTAATCACATGTCCTAGGAATTCCCATACCATATTTGGCATGAATACTAGCACACCTGCGTCAGGAATGCAAGATAATTAGATTAACCCAATTGACCAATCAGGTGGTCGCAAGGCTCACAAGCATGCAAGGCCAGGTGCAAGGCACTTGGGGTCAATGACCTTTAGGTCATATGTAGTATTGAAAGTGACAGAAGTGGAAAATATTGTCAAGAAAGCCCAAAATAAATCGTTTTGAATATATGTATGCCAAAAATGGGAATGTAGTCCTTTAAATATTTCTTCAAGCCACATATACAGCAAATTTCAGGTCATTCGGTTGAAATACCAGGGCGCAGGAGGCCAAGATATGCTGAAAATAGCCTAAAAACCTCAATAAAATCACTTTCAAGGTCAATATCAAAAAAAAGGAAAAAAAACGCACATTGGTTTTTGCCTACATTACCTCTGTACCAAATTTCAGGTCATTTGGTCAAAAATGACAGAGATGAATCGATTTGAAAATTTGACAGGAGGAGAAGAAGAAACATGAGTAAAAACAATATGTTTAGCCATACTAGGTATGGCTAAACATAATAACAATACAAATACATGAGGGAACAGGTAAGGGTCATACAAAATATAGCAGAGATACAGATTTCAGCATTAAAGCCCTAATAAGTCCACCAAAATATATCATTATACGGCATATACATGATTCAAAACACATGATAGAGTAAGAGCTGGTGCGTGATTTGTGTCCCTTTGTTTTAATTATTTCTTCACTAGTCATAAGCTACTTCATAAGATTAGTCTAAATATCAGGAGGCTTGGTTCTGCACAACTCTTGTACATAACAATCTATAATACACTACCAAAAATCTTTTTTCTTATTCTTTCTTATTTTTGTTGTTTTCTTATGTTGAGAAATATTTTCTTATACAAAGGAAAAACAAGAAAATTCAAGAAACCTGCTGGGAAGTCTGGTCTCTGTCAATTCTTACACGAAGAATTTTTTTCTAAAGTTAGCTTATATCAAGAAAGTTCAAGAAAGTATTTCTAGCATGCTGTTTTCCAATAAGAATTCTAGAAAAATAAGAAAACAATGCTTTCTCGGGCTTAATATAAGATTTGTTTTTTGTTTCCTCAAATTTTTATTCTTACAGATTCTTCCAATAAGTTATTTTTTTCTAGAACATTTGATTCTGCTAGAATAATTTTCTTGAACTTTCTCGGTTTAAGTTAACTTATTAATAAGAAAAAAAATTCTTAGATGCAATTCTTGTTTGTGCTTAAAGCAGGGATTCTTGTTTGTGCTTAGTACAGGGATTCTTGTATACAGAATAACATTCTGGCTGACACTTACAGACAGAAACATTTTCTTTGTAGAAGGGAAAACAAGAGAGATAAGAAAAATGATTTTTGCTCCCCTAATGGCCTAAATCCATACAAACAAAATACTAATGAGTACCAAGAGTCCGTAGGACACAATTCTCCGTGAAGTATTTATAGTGTGTACGTTGTGCGTGAGGTGTTTGTTAATTTCCTTTGCAAGTGACCTGCTCAGTTGTAAGATAGATGGATGAAATGGATCTTGATGTAAGGTGTGAAATCACAAATAAATACTTTTCTGTTTTTTTTTTTGTATTTGGCGATTAATTGTGTAGGGATGGGCCATTAGACTGGATAATTGTTAATGACTTTAATGGTTTGGTCCATTTTATGTCATTTTTATCATGAAGCACTATTTCTCGATTAGAACCGCCAGTCCTATATAATCTTGTGACACTTTAGTACCTATGCAGCTAGCAACGGAACCGTGGGTTGTATGTGGAGCTAGGTGTGAAAAGTGCATTTTTGATAAGCGGTAATTAAATAATTAAAAGTATTGACCCACACAAATTGCATCCCTGCACAGTCCAAGTAGTGTTTAATAGCAAGTAAAGAATTGTTTATTTATCTTTTTCTTTCAATACAGGAGAGGTCAACCTGCTGCAGTACCTTAGCTACCCGCTAGAATGCCCATTATCGAACTTGACCTTCCTTTCTGTAAATCCTACCCATCCACTAGATATCATACAGAACCATCAACAGCTTCTTAAGTTATGCTGGCGACATACAAATATACATCCACACAAAGCCCGCTGCCGTACCGACGGAAAATGCCAGGGAAACCAGTTTTGAACTTGACCTCCGTTTCCACAACATCTACACACCTACAAAAAATCATGAAGATCTATCAACGTTTCCGTCACTTTTTTTGCCTACACGCAAACACACAAAAATTTGAAGTCCGCTGCAGTACTGTTGAAAATCGCAAGGTGAACCATTTTCGCAATTGACCTTCCTTTGCACAACCACTACACACCTACCAAAAATCATAAACTTTAAGATTAAACGAAGCTTTCTTGAGTTATATGCTCTTGACATACATAAACACCCACCCAACAGATGTTTCAACCGAAAACATAATTTTCTCCGAGTACTAATACTCGGCGTAGGTAATATTCCCAGAAGGAGGTCATCCTCCTTCCCGGAGTAATAAGTCTGGCGAATAAATACAGTGTACGCAGAGACGCCACCACAGCCGGCGGTAAAAAGCTTGTTACGCACCAAAAATCGTCGTTAAAACGGAGAAAAGAAGATCTGCTGTCCGACACATCGTCACTGATGCTTACAGATCTGCAAAACACGTACTCAAACTTCAGGTAAGTGAGAATTATTTTTTCGGGTGAGAGATTCAGATACGAATTGACATAATGTATGTGAGAGGTGATGCGGAGCAAATTGCAGCCATGTTGTTCTTGCTTCTCTTGACAGCTGCCTGTGGAGCTTCGAATGGCCCAGGCATTCCTCAGTGTAAGGCAGCTGGGTGGAAAGAGTGTGTGCCTGTCACAGACAAGCCGGGGATGATGTCCAATGTGATGTTTAGCAGACTTGTATGTGTCATGTATGGAGCCATGAACAAGAGTGATGCCTCCGGTAGCCCTTTTCCCTTTCTGTCTGGGGCCGAAGGTGTTGCAATAAGAGGGTATCCATTCCATGTCCTGTCGGCAAAGAGCCTGACTCCGCTCGACCCTTCTATGGTCCGCACTTTGGCTTTGATAGATTCAAAGATCACTGATTTGGAGAACAACACCTTCGCTGGGTTTTCCACTCTCGAACTGTCCCTAGATTCAAACAGGCTGACAAATGTTAAGCCGACCTGGTTCACTGGCTTGGAGCAGCTCTTGACGCTGACTTTGTCCAATAACAACATTAAGCATATAGCTCCAAGGAACTTCATGCACCTGACTCGCCTGAATATCTTAGATCTAGAGAACAACCTGTTACAGGTTGTAGACCCTGCCTGGCTCTTTGGACTAAAAGCAACCAGGTTCATGAACTTAGGGTTAAATAAAATCAAAAGTATTTTCCCAGAGTCCTTCCAGCACCTCCAGCTGGTTTGGTTAGACTTGCGTGGTAATGATCTGTCATGTTTGAATGGAGAGGTGTTTCGGGGACAGTCGTATCTGTCATGGCTCCATATCAGCAGTGGCAGGTTGTCGTCTATCCATGATGCAAAGACACATGGACTGATGTGGAGTCTACGTCGGTTGGCCAGTATGAACAGGGGTGTCGCAACGATGGTTGTTCAAGTGCCCAAGTTCGCCTTCTGTGCCAGGCACAGACGGCTATCTCATGAACTCTCGTTTGGGTGGATGTTTGATTCATTGGATAGTGTGCCTCGGTACAGTGGCTTAAGATCTTTCAACCCTGAATCATGTGGTGCCCTAGGTCGTTCTCTGAGCACAATCTCCATCCAGACCCCTGTAGTTGTCCTGGCTACTGACGGCTCTCTGGCAGACAAATTGGTCCCCAATGAGCGTGAGCAGTGCAGGCAGGTTTGGGAATACAGTAGAGGTATCGCTTTGACAGTAGGCCTGGTGGGGACCCCAACCTTCCGACTGGTTTCCTTGGGAAAAGGGAATACAACGTTTAAGGGTGTTTCCATGTCATTTGTCCAGACACAGGACACGAACGCACTCACTACTACTACTGACACCAACCATACAAACGCCATCCACGACAATACAAAAAACATAACCTGCATTCTGATCACCAAAGATGAACACACGGAGTTGTTCTTCACCGTTCCCAAGGTCCAAAGTCAGACACACACAACAGGAACTACTTACAGAACAGACACTGACCACTCCAGCAGCCCGACACACTACTCTGAACCCACAGAAAACGACAACACATTTTCAGATCCTAGAGAAACCTCCACACTGCAGGTGGGTAATACACCTAGACCAGATATGCCTCCAGCAACAGTTCATGTTCTTATCTCAGTTGTTGTCTCGGTAGTGGTTGGTCTGGTGGCGTTGTGCCTTGTAGTGTTGGTATGGAAGTTGTGCTCAACGAGGTCTAACACGGAGGATGAGAGTGTCAGCGACGATGCACACATTTGGATCATCCCACCTGGGGTTGCCCTCCCCGGCTTGCTGAGGTCGGCTTCCCTCCCTACTTGCTCAAGGAAGCTGACTTCGGATGACGCAGCCTCCTGAAGGTCATTGCCCGCTGTCCTACAGTCCATCGATCCTACTTACTGCGAGATCCCAGATGACATAGCCGCTGCTCACAGGCCTCTGCCTGGCATCCCCCACATATACACAGAGATTCCAGATGACGCCATTTCCGGCGCGGTACGGTCAGCTTCTCTCCCTGCAGTAATATGCAGACGTGGGGCCCCCGCAAACGACTCGGCATCCTGTAGGTCATTGCCGGTTGTTCTCCAGTCCATCGAGCCCATCTACAGTGAGATCCCAGATCAAACAGCGGTAGCACAGCGCCCCCTGCCTGTTCTTCCGCGCACAGCATGGGATATACCGGATCATGAAGCTGCTGCACAGCGCCTTCTGCCTACCCGTACCCAACAACACACCTACAGTGAGATCCCAGATGATGAGAGCGGACCCATCCCTTTCTATACTGATGCTGCAGCCTCGCTTCATGTCGTGACAAACAGGAGACCACATGGACTTGCCTTCCGGGATAACACCGCTTCTTCCAGAAGAGACCGGTCTGGAAGATCCTTCGCCACATATGGATCGGCTGAAGAGACCAAAGCCCAAAGTAACGACTTCTACAGAAAGGCCCCCGAAGTCCAAGGCTTAAGATCCCGCAGACATCTAAGGGCAGCTTTGGTATCCCACTCTGCTGACCAAGGTTTGAGGAAGTACGTCAACGTCACAGATGCAATCCTGTCCAGAGGTCAAAACGTCACAGAAGCTCATATCGCCTTCCTCACAATGAATGCTCACCGGCCATGGGAGATCTCAGGCGAGGGAACCCGTATTACACCACGGCGTGTGTCATTTCCCTACGTCACACTACCTAACACCTACTGGCCTTGGGAGATCCCAGGGGAGGGAATCCCTAACAGATCACGGCGTTTGTCCCTTCCCTACGTGACACTGCCTAACACCTACTGGCCTTGGGAGATCCCAGGGGAGGAAACCCGTATTACACCACGGCGTGTGTCCTTTCCCTACGTCACACTACCTAACACCTACTGGCATTGGGAGATCCCAGGGGACGGAACCGGTAACATATCACGGCGTGCGTCCTTTCCCTACGTCACACTACCTAACACCTACTGGCCATGGGAGATCCCAGGGGACGGAACCGGTAACATATCACGGCGTGCGTCCTTTCCCGACGTCACACTACCTAATACCTACTGGCCTTGGGAGATCCCAGGCACATCACGGCGTGCGTCCCTTCCCTACTCCATACGACCTAACACCTACTGTCCTTGAAAGATCCAAGGGAGAAACCCGTAATACACATATCACGGCGTGCGTCCCATCCCTACGCCACACCACCTAACAGCTAATCTCCAAGCTCCGCTACTCTCCAAGCAGAGGAACCTTGGGTTGGTGAGATAAACAAACATGATAAAAACGCATACACGTCTAAAACCAGCCGGACTCACTCCTCTGCTTGGAGAGTAAAACCCCCTTCCCGCTTAGACTACCTAGCACCTACTGGCCATGGGAGATCCGGGGGAAGGAACCCTTAATACACCATAGAAACCGACCATCCACCCTTTATCTGTGATCTGTGCATCTGCCTGTCTGTCTGTCTGTCTGTCAGTGTGTGTTTCCGGATATTTTAGCCAGCAAAAACGAAAGAACGTCTGTATGGATTGTGATGATATTTGATATGTGGTAGATCTTAGGAAAACGAAGATTAAGGTTGATTTTGGGCCTCCTGTTCTCCTTGGTACTTGCAGGTATGCTACGGTGCTTTTTCACTACTAGCAAATTTGTCCTGGAACTACAGAGTGTTTTATTAATATCTTCCAGAGGATTACTCAAGAAAACAATGACGGATTTCTTCGATTTGGGGCATGTGCCTAATTGGCTAACCGGACCACTTGACCTTTTCCAAAAAAATGATTACATTGAATCACACGCCAAAAATTTCCCGAAAGCTTACGTTTTCATTTTTTCTTAAATTCTAACTTCATGCATTTCATTCTGACAAAAAGTTTGGCACTAACTACAGTCCTCTTGTAACATAACCCTCCCCTAGTACAGAGCTACAACTCTGTTTAAAGATTCTATCCAATTACACTAAGAGGTTTGGTACCACAGTGGTGTATAGACTGGGTTGCTGTCAGGACGGAAACTCAAAGTCGATACTTTGATTCAAAACACACCGACTGTGGAGGCCATCATGTTAGCAAAGGGCAACTGAAGCTGCATGCCCTTGTTCTAAAAGACAGTATTGTCCTGTTTCCTTGCCAACTCATTCATTCATTCATTCTATCTATCTATCTATCTATCTATCTATCTATCTATCTATCTATCTATCTATCTATCTATCTATCTATCTATCTATCTATCTATCTATCTATCTATCTATTTATTTATTTATTTATTTTATTCATTTATTCATCTATTTATTTATTCATCTATCTATTTATTCATCTATTCATTTATTCATCTATTCATTTATTCATCTATTCATTTTTTATTTCTGTTTTCTTTATACATGGTAAGCGCACTTGACGGTCAGATCTTCCAATGACGTCAAGTCACAGGACTATCTGACTGTCTTGAGGGCTGAGTTACTGCTGCTGCCTTGACTTGTTTGAATAGGCAGTGTCCTATTTTCATGCCACTTCATTCGATTACGACCTGAAGGCTAATTATCACATTTGCAACACATGTTCATGCCCACTTGGGGGTCAGATCTTTCACCGACAACAGGTCACAGGAATATCTAACTGCCTTGAGGACTGGAGAAATACTCTAGAAAAATTCCCAAATTTTGAAAAATCTGCTTTCTTTTCTTTTGCGTTGAGGAAGATGGGCTGTGTTCGGTAACAGAGATTTTAGCAAAGTAATATGCTTCTGTCTCTGAACCCATGGCCAGAGCATGCCGTAGACCTCATATTGTATAAAGAAAAGATGCCATTAATGTAAACATTCTTATAACTTTTCAGAAAGTTATACTGCCACCTAAACAGGGTTAATAAATCTTATACAAAATTACAAGTCAACAAGAATTAAATGAAAATAATTTTTTAACTTTGCAATTAAAACTGTTGTTGTTGAGTTCATTGGTCGCTGACATGCTTTGAGGAGGGGAATATGTTAACATAAAAAGTGTAGTTTATCTTAATGAAGAAATTAGATATATTGGGAACAAACGTGGGAAATGTTGAAACGAAACTTTCAAAAATAGTTATTTCAGAATATGACTGAAAGAAACTTCTAGCGCAGCAAACGATATGTGATCCAAATTTGATCAACTTACTTGTACATGTATCTCAGGGGAAGAAAATTCTGTCGTGAATATATTAGGTGATCTTTAGAACTTTAGAACATTTAGAACATTAGTGAAGCACATGGAACCAGCATACAGATACTTGTTTGCTGTTGTTTTTAAATTTACCAAGAAAATATCATGTAGCTTGAACGTTACATCTAGATTGATATTGTAATTATTTTAAATGATGACGTCAGTGGCTGTGCCAGTAATTTTTATCTGTGCCAAGAGAAAATAATAGGATTCAGTCAAGCAGTTTTTAGTGGATCGAGTATGTGATGATAGATGTACTGTATAGAGTGTTTATTTCTTAGGCCAAAGGGATTGTTGTACACTAGCCCGAAAGTAGAGATTAATTTCCAGCGGTGCGTCAGATGTTTGGTGGTAGAACATTCTTTTACGCCCGAAGCGTAATTAAATTCCACAGCTTGCAGCAAGCATATATTAATATGTACAAGTTACAGTGCTCCGTGGTAGCGGCAACAGGTGCAATGGGAAAATGAGCTTAAGACATATTATATCAATTAAGAAATTTTATGGAATGATCCTCAAATCTAAATTTTGTAACAATGACCTAATTAGCTGTGACTCCCAGGCTTCAAAATATGAGGGCATAAGAAAAAATGACGTCATGTGTGGAGAAACTACAGGAAATCATGTTGATATCGAATCTGCAACTCAAATCAGCTTTCGTCAAACCCAGAACTCACAATGATTACGGACTGCGCCTAAATAGTCAAGTGGCGTGCAGTGATCTAGTGAGCGGCACGATCGCAGAAGGAAAATCCAGTCGGAAACTCAAATGTCTACTCGTCGGACCCAGGTTAGAGGATAGTCACACAGCCTCCACACTTCTGGAAATCAGTGCTGTGTACGCCTTGGTCTGCGACGGTGAAAACCTACCAATTCTGAACTCACAACTGTCCATTACCATTCCGTTTAAGCACAGAACTGCCTGATGTGGTGCGCAATATGCATATTCATATCATATTGATTATATCGTAAGCGATCTATATCAAGGACACGTTTGCGTCCCAGGGACTAGAAATGAAACTGCTCCAAGACATGCTCTTGAATCGCCTGACGGCCTGTTGAAGGTTTTTTTACCTGAAGTCGCAGCAATGATCAAGCTTTCCATGTAACCACAGATGTCCGTATCTCGGCCTCAGCTGCCTGGATGATCCGTGTGATGTATCGTCATCATATACATATTAAATACAACAACAAAAAGATGACAAAACTACGGATTAATGCAGCATAGTTGCCCATGGCGTGGTCCAATGCAATTCTGGCATCTATCTCTAAAGCCGACTTGTTTTGTAACGTATCCTCTTTCACTACATTTGGTAACGCTGTCTTCAAGGAGGCTGTGAAAATGTTTTCATCAACTGTTTCCTTGATACCACAACACCAACTAGCCTTGATTTACAGTTTACCCCATCAAACTGGTAAGGGGTGTCCCTTGTGGTGTAGTGGTCTGCGCTTCTGTTACTAGCCACATCTGGCTCAAATTACTTGGACCAGAAGGCCCGGGTTCACGCCCCGGGTAGGGTACCCCTGGGCACCAGGCGCATTGAGTCATACCAAAGACTTTGTAAAAATGGTACACACTTCTGAAACAGTATGGAAGTTAAACACACTCCACTGCCAGTGGACTAGCCCCCTGCTACAGTGATTGCACCACAGTGTGGCCCAGGGCTATGAAACGGGGTAGGGCGTCGCCCTATACGCAATGATTATCCACTATACACCTTATGGTGTGGGAGGATTTTAACTAAAACTTCAACCATCAAACTGGTAAAGATGACAATCTATCTACTGATGTTCACAGATTAAAATATATGAGAGGATTGCAACAGGAAAACAACAGCACTCCTCCACAAGGCCAGGTACTTCAATTTGACTCAGAGATCTACACTTGTTAAACCGAACCTCTTACATGTCACAGCTCAAGGTCTTTTTCCGCGAGAGTTTATCCAGCCACCCCTTTTCCGGAAGTAAATAACGCTGAAAGCAGTAATCTTTGCGTATGCTTTATAAGGCATGCTAAAGATTGGATTTTGTGCAGTTTGACTGTAAGAACGCATGTCGCTTTGTACATGTAATTTTTTAGTGCTGCTTGGCATTTTGCCTTCTGTTAATTTGAATTATAAGTTTAAGAAAAATGAAATGGTACAATACAGCACATGAATGCTGGCAATACAGAGACCACTAAGCTAACGTCGTGGAGTATGCAGCGGACAATATGATTGTTATACTACAACCAGCTGCTTTCCATATCATACACATTTATTGGTTATAAATATACATATACATCATGACTGACCCTCCTTTATTCAGTTTCGTACAAGTTATTTTCAAGAAATGTGTAATAATCCAATGTTTGCAATCATAACTATGATGTTTGGAAAGAAAGTCAGCAGGCATGATTGATATTTTCCATGTATTGATGGAGGTTATATGTATATAATGTATGATATTGATGAATATTACAAAACAGATAATACAATTAGATAATATCTCTAACTGTTGTATGATGTATTTGTTAAATGATACAAGTTAATAAGGTAATCAAAGTTATTAAGTTGTATCAATTATTTCGTACATGTAACGTTATATTATTGACCGTCGTTTGATATCTTAACAACTATGTAAACAGTATTGTCTATCATTGATAATTTGTTATCGGGCGTTCCTATTCTTAAATGTATATAGATTTTAGCACATATTGCCTTATATTGTACATTCTTTCCTGTGGTGCCGCTGATATATATAGAATACAACACGGGGTATTCCGAATCCAGTATTCAAATTTTCGACGGCGGCGCAACCGGCACGCTCAAAATGCATTCTAAATATTCTATGGAAGCCCGTGTGATGCAAATCTAGAACCTCATGTGATACGGATAGTTATCACGCAGTCCGGAACACCTGTATCAGGCCCAGGCATGACATAAATAAACGTATCAACTGAGAATGGCACCACTCTGTATTTTCCTATAAAATCAAGACTGTAAAGTGCAAAGTTTACTGTTGAGTGAATCACCAAAAAGATGTTCCAAATGTAATGTTAATGACGTGTTTACTACTCACCTCTATCATGTATTACCACACTGAGCTGATCAGTTTCACAATTAAAAGAGATCAAATCAGATCACATATTGTAGACCTGAATTTGTGACCTCCTATGCTTACACAGTCAACAGCCCTAGCATATGATAAAAGAAATTTTATTGAGGCTACAAAAAGTCATGTAACCCTTGTACGGTCGACTACGAACTACAAAAAAAGATACAAAATAAAGTATCAAAACTGTATACATGTATAATAAACAGTAAATGCCAACTTAGATAAATTTGTAGTGTTTATTACAATCAGGCGTCAAATCAATTGTTACCGTTGTCTGAGACAATGCCCCCTGTCCCTGTCAATCAAAAATGATTCCGCTCCACTTGAAAAAAATATTCAAATAACCTCTGTCACATACCTGTATTGATGTAACATTTTATTACACTCTTAGAAGTTTTCCGGTGGTAAGAACGACAACGCCACATTCACACACCCTGTCAGTGATAAGGATAACGACCCCTTCAAGCAGTGGCGTCTCTAAAACATCATAGTTTAACCATGATATCAGTCCTAACTTCTGCCACTAACCGGGGTAAGGTGGTAGGTGGCAGAAGTTGGCAGAATTCGGCAGAAGTTAGTTGACGTCATCCTAACTTCTGTCACTAGCCTGAGTAGGGTGGAAGGTGGCAGAAGTTGGCAGAAATTAGGTGACGTCATCCTAGCTTCTGTCCCTAGCCAGATTAGGATGGCAGGTGGCAGAATTTGGCAGAAGTTAGAAAACGTCACCGACTGTTCAAAACTGTAGAACAGTTATGGAGTAAACTTCTCTAACTTCATTAAAAAATGACAGGATAGTTTCCTGTTCCATCCGTTTCCCAAAGACGGAAACTCTTTTCATGACACGCATTATATCTTTAGTGATTAACAATTGCAAGTTATATCTGCTGACTCTCAAACATCAGCTGTGCTGCCTCGAAAGTCAGTTTAGTATACTGTGACATTTGACACTAAATAAGATATAATTATATTGTTAAAAATATTTAAGATATATATATTTTCTTAAAAATCCCCCGGCCACTGGCAAAAGTAAAGATGATGTCACTCCCAAGTTCAGACAACATCGGATTTCTAACTTCTGCCAACTTCTGCCACCCCCGGCCGCTGGCAGAAGTTACGATGACATCACTTCTTACTTTGAATAACATCGGATTTCGTCCGATGGCTTACGGAAAATCCCGATATTAGATGAGACATAACCCGATTTCAACTTCTGCAATTTCACCCTGATACTGGACATAATTGGAAGGATAGCGGCCTTATAACAGAATAAAATACTGTTCACCCTCAGGTTGTAAGTAAAAGTAACGGTTTTCACAACACGCGACTGGCACCACGAATGCGGAAGTCCCCAGGTGTGACGTCACCAGTTTAGCGTGGGCGTATGGGAAGGAGGGTTCCCCGATTTCCGGAATGTCACCATGACCTGAACTTGCAATAAAGGTCTTTCATTAACAAG
Source organism: Branchiostoma lanceolatum (assembly GCF_035083965.1). Taxonomy (NCBI): domain Eukaryota; kingdom Metazoa; phylum Chordata; class Leptocardii; order Amphioxiformes; family Branchiostomatidae; genus Branchiostoma; species Branchiostoma lanceolatum. The sequence continues at coordinate 21,600,075 of NC_089727.1, forward strand.
TATCTTGCAAGGCGAACAACATAAAAAAATGGGCTGTTCCAAAAAAAAATAATTGAAAAGGTGGTTGGAAGAGGCTGGAAGGGGGTAGGGATCAAGCATCTGGATTAGGACCCTGGGAAGGTTCGGGCAATTTTGGATTTTGGAACTAGGGGGGGGGGGGATTTTGACCCGGACCTAGGGTCAGTTAAGCAATTTTGGATTAGGAACTAGGGAGGGTTTGAGCAATTTCTGGATTGGAACTAAGGTCCGATTTTGTACCTCTTCTACCCCCCCACCTCCACAAATATTTTTTGGAGCAGCCCAATCAATGGACTGTACACCACTATCACCAAGATAAGCTGTCTTGCTCTAAGAATGCTTCTACGGTGCCCGTGCATCATTATCACCTCAATAACTATTCCGGCATGTCAAAATACAAACACATCAAAGGGATATTGAGTTTTTAGCTACGAACACTCAAACCAAGGAGGTTAGAATAACCTCCTTGTTCAAACCAATAGTATTACTCCCTCGCAGAAGGTTAGCAGAAACTAAGCAGAAACCGGATCCTTGCATCTGCTCTGAAATAAGAGATCCCTTGAATTACTGTAAACCACTTTACACAAAGAATTAAAACCGTTACACACGACTAAAAGTTTCTCAGTGAGAAGCGTTCAGACAGCCATCTTTCTTTAGCTCTGAGTGGGGAATCCCGTGACCTTGACGTCAAAGAGGTCACGAGACATGAGGCTAAACTTCGCTTCGGAACAGCGTGAGACAAAGGGTGATGACAGGAGATTATTGATAACAACCTTTCTGTTGATAACGACCTCCCAAGGGGTTATCTAACATCCGGGAACTAGCGTCTGATGTTCATTTATCTTATTTTCAAGCAGATGTAGGGTCCGGCTCAGAGGGCATGTAATTACTTATCTTTAATTTGTTTGTATACGACTTTGTAGTGGACCGATAAAGAGGAAAATGAACTAGATATCACGTTCGATCTACGGCTCTTAAGATTGTCATGTTAACAGCGCGGTCACATTTTGGCAGGTCGGCGCATGACTTTGATGTCGTACAATTTGCAAGCAGACTGAAAAAGAACCAACCGCAGAACAGTATGTAGTATAGCCCTAACAAGACAGCTGAATTTCACAGGACGTATGCATGACTATCCGGAGAATGCTCCCAGTTTGAGATCGTACAACGTTTGTGTCCGGGTCCTAACTTCTAAACTATACCATGACTCGGGATCGGCCATATCGGTGGTTTACAGAATGAGCCCAACGCGTTAAAGTCGAAGATTAGAAGACCACTTTTCTTTTGTTATCCCGTTGGTAGACGTCCCAAAGAATTCTCCGCACCTTCAGGCCAAGACCAAAACTTCCTCCCGGCGCCCGCCTGTTCCCTCAGATAAAATGTCAAACCGGAAGGCGGGAAAAACAACTTCCTCCCACAGTCACCCGGCAACAAGTAGGCTGGAGAAACTGGGAGAGTCCATTGTATACAGGGGGTAACTGTTAAAAGAACATTCCAGAATTGTAAAAGGCTTTTTATTGTTTAAATGTTTTACTTGTTTACGACCCATAATATCTTGTAACAAGGTCTTTAAGGGAAGAAATATATTTTAGAAATGCACAATTGTGCTAGATAAGTTTAGGAAATGATCAAAATATTTGCAATACACCTATTGTCCTTAGCTGAACTCTTCCAAGATATTTACAGATATTGCTACAGATTTAGATATGCAAATTCGGTTTGTGCGCCATCGACCGACACTTCCAGGCGACTCGTTTTTTTGCTTCTCGAACAAAGAAACAACAACATTAACTTAAGCACCATCCTGTTTCGTCGTCTTCAAGGTAAGAATATTATTTTAATCCGTAACCGAACTTTAACTTTATAGAAAAAGAAATCATTAATGTATAATTTTCCTGGCATCTATTTCTGTTAATTGTACGCTATAATCTGCTTCATTTGATATGTTCAAATTTCTCTCGATAAGTTTTTGGTTTCTCTTCTTGTGCATTAGAATCCTGTTCTGAAAGTTTGATTGCATTTTTTGATATGATTTTCTATGGCGTTCGTCATGCCGATCATAAAAAGTGCTCTTCTGGTAAATATAAATAAGTACTGTAAATGCAGAAATGTTCGGTTTTACGTTCGCGGTTTTCGTGGTAAGCTACTCGCCGCGAACTTAAAACCACCACGAAAGTTGTCTGTACTATTGTCTCAAACGCGAACTTAAAACCACCGCGAACACTCAAATTTCTCCCTACCGCGAAATCAAAACTACCCGAACTTGAGTACATTTACAGAATGTTTGTGTCTGGAGAGGGGGGATTATTATGATTCCATATTGTTGTTCAGACCCTAAAGAAAGCAGTCCGTTGATTTATATGTAATTGTATCTGTCGAGGTTTACAACTATGATTTTATGTAACATCCCATTTTTTATAAGTTTTGTGTGAAACGAAACAACACCAAACGTCACTTTGGGCATTGCATATCATTACGGCAACAACTTGAATAGAATCTAAATTGAACTTAATCAGTTAGCTGACTGTTAGCTAACTATGGTAACATAGGGTGTACGTATCCCTTCAGTGCTAACATCATGACTTGATATCACCAATAGATTTGACTATATCTTTAAATTTTCCAGATCTTAAAATGTCTGAAATACATAAAAGATTGCTTTGTTACTGTTAGCAGAAAAGATACTGACACTGACGTTTAGCCCAACCTGATTGTATCATGATATTAGTATGTTAGCCTTTATTCTTTAGTAAGTAGAATTTCAAGATTTCCTTTTGCATTTCCAGTTCGTATTTCGTAAGCAAGTCACTGTATTTTTCGGTTTGTCAATATGGAGCTTCCATGTTTGTTTAGATGGCATTTACGTTTTTTGGAATGTATAGAAGATGAGTTCAAAACAAGACTGTTATGAAGTGACTTGGTTTCCATTTTCTAGAGTGAGACATTCGCTTTATTCTTGAAGCAAGGGTGTCTGCTCGGGCTATGATGTTCCCGAAACCAGCGGTACTGTTGGCCCTGCTGATGTTGTCATGGAAACTGGCCAAGGCCCAGTCCAACACCTGTCCGAAGGGATGCTGGTGTACAGGTAGGAACTTTTTCAAATACTGTTCTGTTTAGACTATGTACTGTTTTGATTATTTTGACGACATCTAGTGGGAACCAAAAAAAAGTGATGCGTGCGTGAGAAAGTTTCACAAAATAAGAAAGCCTTCCTCTTCAAATCTGGCCAGAAATGATGAAGGTATAACTGAACACATAGAACATAGTATACAAAAAGAATAAATCCTTCACTTTTGTAATTTACACTCAAAACAATTTTTCAGCTTAGTTGTACTGATACACACGACAAAAAAATACAATAGGAAAAATGTATCATGCAACATATTTTCGGATATTGTTCCGATACTGACTGCATATATCTGCTCACTTTGCACCTTTTTTTACGGTTTATGGTAGTTTTCTTTTTCGAAAACGGAAAAATACATTGTGTAGAGTTGCCAACTGGCTAACGCTATAAGTACACCGTGCTATGTTTTATAGTTATATTTGGCACTGGGAGGGCAACAAAGCAGCATGGGTAATGGAGCGCAGGCTTTAGTCCCTAATTATCTCTCAGTTTGTGTGTGTGTGTCTGTAAGGAATAGCAGAGAAATGTTCTCCGATGGAAAGTAAAGACAGACTCCAGTTGTTGCCGTGGCCGATGGGAAAGATCTTTATTCCAAGTCACTCTGCATGTCCTCGAGCTCTCCTGTCTATCCAGTCTGTCTTGCTTAACACACTCGGTTACTCATTTTATATGTTTCACAATAGACATCTTCCCTAACAGACTGAGTCACATGATAAATCACAAAAGGACATGATGAAGGAAGTAGCAAGTCTCAGGGGCAATGGACAGCCTTGTGCCGTCTTGCGCTGCCTTGCAATTATCATTTCTCAGGAAGCTAAGGGAGTGCTCTACTTACACACATCTGTAATACACATATTTGAGATGCGCTATATTACATGTCTACGGATAGCTGATGGCTTTGAGAATTTGACTGACATTTCTGTCTTAATGTGTCCAAATGAAAATTTCCAAGTGTTATATGTACAGTTTATACTTCCTGCTCTCTTATCGTACATCTGTGAGACCGGCGGATGTTGTGACGTGAAGCGGTAGTCAACTTTATCGTTTGTCCCTTGTGTGGGTGGGGTTTAATTGAAGGCCATGATGTCCCTTTCAAAGCAAGAAAAGGCCGTCCTTTAACGTATCATGTGGTTCCTATCTAGGCTACACAGACTTGAATATATGGATAACATCCGCGTGCGCATTTAGTTTCGACCGTCTTCAAAAAAGAAAGTTTGCGACCTTATTGTAAATCTTACAAAGAAACAACACAATTAGCAAATACACGCCGCTTATTGCAAAAAAAAAAACTGAAAATGTAGAATAATGTAGAATGCCTGTAAAATTCCGATCGTAAAATTTAATATGTTGTCATAGACTTTCAGCACATTGAATATTTGTATGTGTTGTACGACTAAATGAGAAATTGCATATAGTATAGGGGATGCTGACCCGTGTTTCCAATTTAAATCACTTACATTGTATCCATAGTCTTCAACATATTGCTTATCACTACAATTAATATCAATTGTCAGACGTCTTACGGAGAGTGTTCACGGATAAAAGCATTGTTTTGGCTGTAGTGACATCATTGATATGACCTCTTTGTAAGGAAGAGGCTTTGTACCGGGAGAAAAAGTTCTTTTCTGCATGTATTGTCATTCCGTGTCTATTAGTACAAAAATATATTTCAAACCACCAAGCAGAGTTTTTCGAAGTCAAAGAAGATGTGAAAGAACAGAAATGAAAAATTGCTTGTTTGGTACACCAATGTTTTGTGTATTCAATCATTTGCTCAACCCTTCCTTACCACTTACAAATGATGACATGGGCTACCTTTTTTGCCCTTCCCTTTTTCGCACGCTCGCTCGTGTAATGCATCTATGTTGATGCAATTCGGATGAGTCAAACGCTAGGGAATACATAGATAAACCGGTAAAGTTGTCTATGTTACGCCCTCTACAGGAAGAACGGTGTACTGCAACCACCAGCACCTGACGGCCATCCCGACCAACATTCCTGACAACACCACGCAGCTGAACCTGCACGCCAACAACCTGTCTGTGGTCCCACACGACGCTTTCGAGCAACACGACCAGGTAACACTATTTCGTGCCAGGGCAAAACTGTTATCGGTATAGCCGTCAGAGTTACTCTGCGCACTAGATTGCCACCTTAAAATATTCTTTCTTTAAAAATGTGGTTCAATCTCGAGACTTTTGGGGTAAGAAGGAAAAGATAGGGTCTAAGTTTTCCCAATTTGGTCAAAATTTGTTCAGTTCACCAGTTTTGTAGAGGCAAAAACATTATGTAAGTCGTGAGGTCCTGCGGCCGTGGATACATAATAAATTGGTAATAGACCCCTTTCCAAATACCGCGGCCATTTTGAATCTAGCGCGAGCGCGCGTGGTTCGAGCGCGGGAAAAGTAAACAAACGGTAAGCGGTAATACGTCCCCAATAGAAACCAGCGTTGGGTCATCTTCTGCGGCGAGATGTTCTCCTCCTCGGTGAAATCTATCGATATATTTGCATGTCACAAGTAGATAATATTGTTGTGGACACTTGGACTCGGTATCGGCTAGTAAAATTGTGAATTTCGGCTATTTTTCCACAGTTCCTGCCGGGCTGTTGAGCGCGCGCTACCGTGAAAAAATGTTTACACCGCGTGCTTGTGGTTTCCCTGATAATGTTAGCTAAAGTCGAGAAAAAATCCCACAACACACACACTTTTCGGACTGGGATCCTTGTAGCTACGTAGATAGAAATATGCAGAATTTTACCAGTTGTGGCCGTAATTAAGACGATGACAACTTTGCCTGGGAAAACTACGCGCGTTGGGCGCTCGAGAAGGTCGTGTGTTCTGTCAAGCATTTCTTAACATAGCTTCGTCCGCAGATATTTTATACTTCCACTGGATAAAATCCCACAAAAACGTGAAAATGTAGGCTTGAGCTCAAGGTCCTTTTGGTTAGGAATTTAGCAGAGTTTTGGCGGCTTCTTTTGACGTGTTTTCTGAAATATCAAAACCTAAAGTACGTGAGTAAAGATGGAGTGTTTTCACTATGCGCCGTAATATCTTAAAATTTCCGTCGGATGATATTTCAGAAACGTGAAGATATAGGCTTGAGGGCTCTGCGAGTAGAAATTTGACGGAACTTCGGTGGCTCCTTTGACTTTGACCAAGGAGGTTTTGCTTTGACGATATTTTAGTGCCAAGATTAGCGTGAGGAAGTTCGTTAGTGAAGCAGGGGGCGTGTTTTCTTTGTAGCGTTTAATTACATCACTTTTCGCGGAAATATTTTAGACCTCCGCAGGATGAAACACCACAAAAAAGGAAAATATCGGCCTGAGGTCCTTCAGTCCTCAAGCCAATATTATCTAACTTATTTTTCGGTTCCATCCGGCCAACAGATATCTTGAATATTGCCGCGCAAAATGATTTAAAGAAACGCCACATACAGTGGAAAACACACCTTCACTTACATATTTAGAGTCCTCAAGACTAAATTCTTGGCATCCGAAAAGATCGTCAAAAAAGCCGCCGGAATTTTGCCAATTTGAGGACATTGAGCTCAAGCCTATATTTTCACGTTTTTGTAGGATTTCATTTGGCAGAAATATAGAATATTGCTGAGTGAAGTCGATGTAGCGCTGCACAGAAAACACGACCCTCCCCCAAACTCACTTAATTTCAAGATGATGTTGTCATTGTCACGACAGCCAGGCTCAACAGTTATATATATACCTCAACGTAGCTACAAGGGTCACAGCCCGAAGAGTATATGTTTTGTGGGATTTTTTCTCGACTCTAGCTAGCATTATTAGGGAAACTACAAGCACGCGGTGTAGACATATTAGCATTCTATCACTGTAGCGCGCGCTCAACAGCCCGGCAGGAACTGTGAAAAAGTAGCCGAAATTCACAATTTTACTAGCCGATATCGAGTCCAAGTGTCCACAACAATATTATCTACATGTGCCATGCAAATATATCGATGGATTTCACCGAGGAGGAGAACATCTCGCCGCAGAAGATGACTCAACACTGCTTTCTATTGGGGACGCCATTGCAAAGCTTTACCGCTTACCGTTTGTTTACATTTCCCGCGCTCGAATTATGCGCGCTCGCGCTAGATTCAAAATGGCCGCGGTATTTGGAAAGGGGTCTATTGGTTTGTTTAATATTGTCAGCATTTCTCGGAGTTTGAGCAACCAAGTCCCTGTTTTCTTTTGGTCTTTATAAACTTGACCCTTGTAACGTTATTGTGGGGCAGATTTTTTAAGGTTGAAATTTGGGGCGTGGTGGGTGATAGTAGGAGAGAGGGGAGGCTAGTCCACTTGTTGTGATTTGTGTTTAACTACCATAGCAAATGCTAGCAGAAATACATGTAGCAGTATGTACCATTTTAATCGTACATACATATTCGTAAGGCCGGGTTTCGTGACCTAACAAAATCATATGCAAGGCGAACCGCGTAAGCTATGCCGTACCCCTGTGTACATTTTCTAACTGCACCCCCCTCCCACAGCTCAGCCTAGTGTATCTTCACTCCAACAACATCGTGGCTATTGAAGACGGCGCGTTCTCCGGCCTGACGAACCTGATGTACCTGTACTTGTCAGAGAACATGCTTACTCAGCTCACGGCGGGGACATTTGGAGGTAAGGAAAACTTTATTCCCTCCTATCTTCTTCTTAGCTCGTTCACAGTTCAAGATAAGTCCCTATCTCACTGGACCTGTGACACGTTGGCGACCTCGCTGCGACCGAGCGATTTGACAATACGCTCAATGAATTTCATCGATAACAACGAATCTTTAAACGCTTTGTGTGTTTTGTTGCTTTGTTGTCTTTTTAGCTATACTTGTACGTTTCGCATGATATTTCCATATAGTTAAGGGTAACACAGGTCCGGTGAGATAGGGGGCTATAGACATAAGCGAATTGTGACGTACGCCTACGGTCAAAGTTCAAGGTCTATAGCCGTTTGAAAATTTTCAGGGGTCCTATGCTTTCACTGCTACTCATGCACACTGGGAACTGTGAACGGCCTTATTATCATTTTGTACTTTCGTACTCGAAAAGGCATGATCATGAATAGATGTGTTTCGTTGCAACATATCTATTAAATAGACATAACGTTACAGCAAGCGTTAAAGCCACACTGTCAGTGACATTCCGCCGAATGTGTAGATCGCCTAAGGGGTACCGAATTTTAAAATCGCTACAGAAACAAGTGTATTTTGTATACAACAGGGCGCATTGACGGTGACCTAGCAATCACCGACCGAATTATACAAACATCTCGCAGTAAACGAGCTATAAGGACACCGGTCTTTTTTTTTCTTCCAAAAATGTACTTTGAAGCGCTTTGGGCAAGGCCTTTTCATTCTGTATGGCCCTGGAGACGGTCATCGTATCATCTAATGACGTTGTGGGCCTCCGTGGAAGTGTAACGCAGAAATTTTGAATTAGCTGCAATATAACCGTTTGAAAGCTGTTCAGATATGTGTTTATCATTTACCGTAGCTTTTTTGTCATTTCTATATTCAAAGGCTAAAATAAAGACACTAGACCATGATAACATGCGTGTATAAGAAATAAGTTGTCTTACAACGACAATAAATGCAACAATAAGGCAGATCACACTTCAAAATATGCATGCATAGGGTGATGCATTTTGGGTAAATGCAAAAGTTTACGGCCATTGGCATATAGATCAAGACTGATCAGCGGCCTTAGACTTTAAAATCTATTCATAATATGAACAGGCTTACAGTTAACCCCGAATATTGGATTGATGAAATTTGTTAACTTTTTTTATTTTAGGCCTAGACAACCTTGTCTACCTGTTCCTTGACAACAACTTCATCGGGAACATGGAGGGCGGGACGTTCAGTATCTTGAACAACCTGGTGTTCTTACATCTCCGCTACAACAACCTGACGGCGCTGTACAACGACACGTTCCTGGGACCAACCCGCCTCAACTCGCTCTACCTCAGGTACGTTTACAGGTTTGCGTAAATCGAAACATATTCTGTTTCACCCAATGGTTGCTGCCATCTTGTAATAGTGATGTCACTTTAGCTTGTTACTGGCATGGTGTTTTAGTTTCCTTTTATTCAACTTTAGTAATTAGATTTTCATTTTTCTTGTTTAACTTTACGATTCGAGTTTGCTTCTCGTTATTTGTCTAGGACTTATCAATATGGCATGGTCGTATTGAGGTACAATTTTCCATTTCTATTTGATTATGAGAAGCTATCGAATAACCCTTTTTTTTATCTATCACACACAATAATATGCGTGTTAAGTTCTGTTCATTTAATAGTTCATTCGATCATTCGTTCGCCCATTCCGGGCATTGATTCATTCGTATACGTAGGTTCATTCATTCATCAAGTCATTCATTCACCATGTTTATTCATTCAATCATACATTCATTCATTCATTCATTCATTCATTCATTCAAAATAAAGCCTCTATTTAAAAAGATTTCATTATAGTTTTTTCAGAAGGTCATTTTAATCTGTACAAATAGGACATTACTATTAACTCATTCATCCATCTACTACAGCGGCAACTGCATCTCGCACATTGCCCCCGGCGCATTCTCGGGCCTACAAGCACTCCGCTACCTCTACCTGGACAACAACTGTCTCACGGAGCTGCCCGCGACGTCCTTCGAGATCTTGTCGGGACTGTACCGCTTGGAGCTGTCGTCCAACCCTATCATAACCATCCCAGACGGGAGTTTCAAGTACATGAACCTTCTTAAGTACCTCCTGATGGAAGACATGGCGCTGTCTAAGATAGAAGACAAGGCGTTTGTCGGTCTTAACGATCTTAAGTACGTCTTTCTGCAAAACAACAACCTAGTGACGCTGGATCCGGAGGTATTCCGGCCACTGAAAAGGGTTCAAGAGTTGGAACTTAACAATAACCAGGTACGAAAAATAGCCATATGACAACAATAACAAAGTGCATGAGATAAGAATGTTGCCAGTTTGGAACAATAGCTTGCTGGAAACAATGGCAAGGTAAGAACAGATAAACACCAGGCAAGAACAATTAAAGCAGTGTTTATAAGAATATCAACCTGGACAATAAGCAACTAGAGTTCCACGACCTCATACCTTCGCCAAATGATTTTAACCATTGTGACTGACGTATTAGGAGTGTTTCTCATCAATCATAAAGCATACCAGTTGATTGTCTTAAAATATGACATGTCCAAAGTATGAGCTTAACAAAGTATGAAGAAGGTGATGCTAATATTGATCATCAATTAGGCAAATGAGGCCCTTATCAGCATAATTTGATTCAACAATGTTCACATTCACATAAATTCCCGATGCCACAAAAAAAGTATTAAATGCATGAAATTTCCGTCATTTACCAGTATGGAATTATAGTAGTTTCTCATTTAAGTATGCAAATTAGGCCCACATTTGCATATTTTCTATCTTCAACATTCCTCTCTTCCTCAGTTACAATTTGAATAGTCATATCATGGCACAAAGCAGATTTTTAAAGTTGCCTCATTAATTATGCAAATTAGAATCTGATTTGCATAATTATCGGCCAATCATTCTAAGCATCACACAAGCTATCGACATACCAAAAATCATGACCATCCATCAAGGCCATCTTGAGTTATAGTATTTTCTCATTAATTATGCAAATGAGGTCTTCATTTACATAGTTCATATCAATTAATATTTCTCTCTTCCTCACTTACATATATGTATGTCACATGTTTCAGAGTCCTATCATGGAATTTGGCGGATGTATAAACTTTCCTCATTAATTATGCAAATTAGATACTGATTTGCATAAAAAGTATCTAATCATGTTCATCATCACTCAAGCTATCTACTTACCAAAAATCATTGCCATCCATCAATCCCTTCTTGAGTTATTCCCTTTCAAAGTCAGATGCAAAACCTGCTCCTGCAATTCCAAAAATGCCGCTAGGGGGCCCAAACCCATAACACTTACTCTCTGTCCAAAGAGCTATCTACCACTCAAAAATCAGTTCCATAGCATGTCCAGAACACGAGATATCAAAACAGGAAGTTCCGCTGCAGTACCATAACAAGCCGCTAGGGGACCCAAAATCTAATCATTTTCTAGTCTCATCAAGACCTACCCACCTACCAAATATCAAGACAATCCATCCAAGCCTTCTCGAGTTATGCTGTACATTACATACATACACACATACATACAAACGCTACCCTCTGCATAACCTTCTCGGCGAAGGTAAATAACCGTATGCGAATGAAAGCTACGTGAGGACAATGATTAGGAGGGATATATTACAAGGTTATTGTACTAATCAATCCAAACAGTACGTTAGACAGTGAACGGGGTGAGAACAGTAGTCAATTAGTAAATATTGCTACGTTATGCATTTACGTACTAGCAAAATAGATAGGAGAAAAGATGGTCAGGTGATAAGCAGACGAGAATGATGTAAAAATTTCTTAATATCAAGGTCTCTAATGTTATCACTCTGAATGAACCAGTTTGCAACTAGAGTAAATATTTGCGCTAGCGGCAAATACAGACAGGTTTGCCTATGGAGAAGACATTACTAGCCTAATCCATACCAACCAAGAACATTATATAGGGATAATAATGCCATTGCACCAGCGTATCCATGGTCAGAGGCACACATACTGCCGATTTTCATAACAGTCGCGAGTACCCTCCTCCACGGAGATTAAAAGTATTTTTTATTCACAATAATTTACTAATTAGTAATGCCATGTTAATTTGATTATAAGAACGACATCGCATATACCATGTGCGCATCACTGTTCGTCTGTTTTGTCTGCGGCTGCCACCCTACCCTACCATTTACACCTTTGCACTGGTATAATATTATGACGTCACATCTGACTCCCGGAAGCCTCAAAACTACTCGGTAATCATCTTCTGCCACCCTAACTTCTGCCACCCTAACTTCTGCCACTTCACCCTGATACTGGACATACCTCAACACATTTTCCAAATTAACATCTAGTTACAATAACGTAGTATGTATGAATGCCAAGATGTTAGTTACAAAAGTGCTACAGCATTTTCTAATTTTTGAAATCCATATGCAAATCACCTCATTTACATAAAATTCATGCCATGACAATCATAACAAGTAAGGCAATATTTTCGAGAAAATAAAGAATATCTATCTCCATTCATAAAAGAGGTATGAAACAGCATGGTTGTTTATTCAAGCTACATATATGTCGAATATGAAGCCCCTACCATTTTTGCATTTGATTTTGCAAATATAGTCATCATCAGCATAACACACCTAAAGATAATGGTTTAAGTAAAGCTACCTACACATCCAATGTGGCATCCGTAGTATTCATCGTACAGGAAATATGAAGTTTCTTCAATAATAATGCAAATGAGGTCCTCATTAGCATAACATACATTCCATTGTATTCACCTTTACTAAAGCTACCCACATCACGAATATCACATCCCTAGCATTTACCCTAAAGGAAGTATAACTTTTCTGCATAAATTATGCAAATGAAGCCCTCATTAGCATAATGCTCCTCCATTATTTTCGACTATCCTAAAGCTGCCTACACCTCCAATATGACATCTGTAACGTTTATTGTAAGGAAAACATAGATTTTGCATAAATCATTAATAATGCAAATGAGGCCATAATTAGCATACTGAACATTCAATTGTATTCGCCTGTCCTACAACGACATTCACCTCTTATATGACATGTGTAGCATTTAGCATAAGGGAAATATGAAGTTTCCGCATAAATTATGCTAATGAGGTCCATATTAACATAACACACATAAAGATGATAATGATAAGTACATATGACTTAAAGATGAAACACCTTTCTTTTACCAGTGAGGTGTTATAGCAGTTTCTATTAATATGTTAATTACCTTCGATCAGAGACAGAACTACACATGAATATATCAATTATCAATGTTAATTATCTAACAACTTGGATTTCGTCAAGATAGTAAAAAAAACTTATCTTCTTGCCTATTAATTGATACCAGTTTAGTATTGGTTAATCTCTATTCAGCATCAATTCAACTGCATTTTCATGTAGTGTTAACCCACAAACAAAAGTTACCAGCTTAGTCGGTGGTATTTCTAGTGGGAAGACTGGCTGGCCTGGACAGTACAAAAAGCTTGAACTGCAAATGAATGAATATTGAATGATGGCAATGATTGATAATGTTAAATATTCAGCAGATGATGTAATGAATAAGCAATAGTGACGACCCTGTAAAAAGGTACTGAATTAATATTGATATGACTGTTATATATTCAGTAGAAGATGTATCTGAGCTACAGATGTCATGAATAAGTGAAAAGGCGATGAATAAGTAAGAGGAATGACTTGCGTCACAGTGACAAAATTAGATATCATTGGCCGATGCACTGCTACGTAACAACATGGCGGCGCCCATAGACCACGTGATCACAATCGTACTAAAGCAATACAGGCTTTGACATACGTCAAACCTGTAATGATCCGCAAATCCCTTCCTCACTGCAGTTGGAGGAGTTACCGCCAGAGGGCCTTGCCATGATGCGTGACCTGACGGTTCTGGACGTGTTCAACAACAGTCTCCAGACGCTGGACAGTAGCGTGTTCCCCTCACTGCGGTACCTACACACGCTCAATCTGGACACCAACCCTTGGAACTGTACCTGTCAGCTTAGACACTTTAGGTATGTCTACAAGGATCGATCATATTAAAACCCATAATGATTATGCACTATGTTCAGCCAAGGCCTTTTCACAGATGTTCATAGAATCACATATGGCCATTCGTAGATTCTAGTACTCATGTGCAGTGTCATAGACATAGGTGAAGGCCCATGGAAACAGTTCTCGTCTCCACATTGTCTCGATTTCTATAACAATGTTCAGACGGGTTTTGTTCACGTCTCAGGGGCCTTCACCTTTGACACTGCACATACGCGTTCTCAAATCTACAAATGGGCTTATTGGTTCTTGAGCTGTTGCTGTGGGAACGATTAACAGCTTCTACGGTGGCCCACTAGGACAAAATTTGTCGCCGACCTGAACCGTCTTTTACGCAAACAATTTCGTCACCTGTGTGCAGGAAAAAGGTGTCATTCTGAGCCACCGTATAAAAAGTTTGCACCGTATTTGTGAGCTGCTAAATATTTTGTTGTTGGAAAGTTTGAAAACTTTTCCCGGTGAGCAAAATAATTGATTTCTTGTTATTTCAGTCGAAAATACTCATGTTATTTCGAAGGAATGATAAGTAAGATCCAGAACCATAAGATCTTAATCTCTCCTTTACAGACAGTTCCTTGAGAATACGTACGTTCGCGCGCACCTGAAGTGTGCCTCACCTGCCCAGCTGGCGGACCGGGACTTGAAGACGGTTACCGACGAGGAGCTGGGCTGCCCGAAGACTTCCTCTACTTTAGCGGCTACCACTAGTACTGCAGTCCACACCAAACCTCAAGAATCCCGCATCACCCAACCACCACTCACAACTACAGAAATGTCCTTTACAAGCGCCGTGACAAAAATGAAACCGACACCAATGAAGACAGTGCCCCCTCCACATACACCGGGAAAGACGGCCGAGCCCACGCGGAAACCGGCGGATGCGGACCCGCCCGGGAATCTCCCCGTCACCCCTCCTCATAGCGACTGCTTCATGTACACGCTCTTTCCGAGCGTGGCTAACATCAGCTCAGAGAGCATCACTCTGCAGTGGGTCTCCACCTTCCCTTACCCAGACAGGTTAGTTAACACCGGTAGTTTATGTTAATGATAAACGCATTTATGCAAATTTATTCCAGCACTGGCACTTTGCAGTGGGTCTCTGACCCGGTCCGGTTAGTGGTATTATTTACGTTGGTGAGATACTCATCTATATATTCAAGGAACCATCGAAAATTTTGATCATTTTTTGCAGTGGAATCCCCTCCATTGTATCCAAAGACTCTAAACATTCCGTTCCAGGACAGGTCACTTGAGACACTTAGGCTAACACATATTAAAAATACACATATCAGTGACAATGTATTCCATCATCTCATGGGCATGGGGTAATGTTTCAGCAATATGAACACTAATGCATATTTGCATATGATTAACAGATTTCTACTGGCAGGTTCCATATCCAGTATAAGCCGTTCGGTCCCAGGTACAAGTGGCGGTCCCTGGACGTGAAGCCGGACGTCAGCCAGTTCATGATGACAATGCTGATGCCGGACACCATGTACATCTTCTGCGTCGAGGTTTGTATCCTTCAGATGTTTTAAGAGATAAGTCACACTACACTGCGAGATTTCAAGTTGGATATGCACATGTATGTCCAAAGGATTGTACTATGTATACATTTTGTTCTACCTATACAAAAGAACTGATAATAATAGAACAGAACTAAAACTTTATTCCAACACAACACGAACTTTCAGCTGTCCAACTGTAGTCTTTCTCAGATAGCAAATGATAAACCACATAGATCAAGTGTAAAAAGTTGATACCCCCGCCGTCTCTGCTGATGTTTAACAAAAAAAATTAGCTTTTGTGTTCTACTTCATTAACCTTACAAAACCACAGTTACAGTTTCCACTGTTCATTCATCCATTCATGCATTCATATATTCGTCCATGCATCCATCCATCCATCCATCCATCCATCCACCCGTCCGTCCGTCCATCCATCCATCCATCCATCTATCCATCCATCCATCCATCCATCCATCCATCCATCCATCCATCCATCCATCAATCCATCCATCCATCCATTCATCCATTCATTTATTCATTCATTCATTCATTCATCCATCTATTCAGGTATCCCTGCACGGGTTGCGGTGCTCTCACATCCAGCGTAGTCAGTGCGTGGAGGACGCCACGCGCCCGGCCGAACCAAGTCATCCGGCGGCGGCGCAGGAGGGAGGAAGGACCGCCCTGACACCGATCCTGGTCGGCGTGGCGGTGGCCATGGTTGTCTTCACCGGCTGCACCGTCGTCGGCATCTTCTGGATCCGACGCCGACAGAACCAATTCAGGAGACACAAGTTTGAAGACACAGTGTCATCTGCAGGTATGGAGCTGTGTGTAACAATTCGCCTGGGTCACGTTCAAGTTTGTTTGTTTATTTGTTTAACCTGAAATACTCATCGCCTTACATAATGATACATAGCTTTAATAAAAATGTCAAATGATAACAAATAATACAGGAATAAAGATTAACTTGAAAACATCACTATTCATCAAACAACAGAAACTCTGATTAGATAATAACAGAAATAACGATAACGTAATAGACTAGAAATATTGAGTCAAAACATAATGATGGAGTATCAAAACAATGAACCAAATTGAAATGTAAATTAACATGAAGCGGAATACGCATATAGATGTGTAAATCCTAAGAAAACTCATGTCAAAATGTGGGTCACTTTAAAGTTCAAATTATATCATCAAATGAAAACAAGAAGAAAGCATAATGTAGGCACTAGGTATGCAGTAATAGCACCAGTAGTAGCAGTGGCAAAAAGAGTCGTGGTAATAGTAGTAGTAGTAGTAGTAGTAGTTTTGATAAATGTATCTATTTATAATAGTAGGCTAAGTACTGGCATTGGGATGATGTAGTAGTGGAAGTGAGTACGTGTTAATGAAAGTTGAGTAATAGCATCAGAAGCCATTGATGAAGTAGGAAAGGTAGTAAGCATTCAATTTAGCAGTAGTAGTAAGTTGTAGTAGTAGGTGTAGAAGTAGTAGTAGGTGTAGAAGTAGAAGTAGGTGTAAAGTAATAGTATGAACATTTATAGTTGTATAAAAGTGGCAGTAGTAAATCTATTATTAGTTGTAGTTATAGAAGAAGTTTTATCAACGCGACGAAAAAGTAAAGCGACCTCCGTACTGTCAACTACAAACCGCGAAATAGAAATACAAACATGAATAAATTCATCATATTTTGTTACAATCATGTGGGCCGAATTGTGTATCTCAGGTATACTTCGGTTGAATTTCAATATATTTCCAAATATTCAAATATTTTGGTTCAGAAACTGTACCATGGTGTCTGTCTGTATCCATATTTCTATGATTGCTTATTCGCAACTGTGTCATCGCTTTTTAATAGGATTTCAAAGTTCATCTACATCACAAATGGGGTAGCAGCAGCAGTAGAAGTAGTAGTAATTCTTTGTCTATGGTGAGTAGTAAATGTAGTAAATGTATCAGCAGTAGTGCTGGCAGCGGGATCAAGTTGAGTACTGTAGTAGTGGAAGTGAGTACGTGTTAGTGGAAGTTGACTAGACTAGAGTTGGTAATCTTAAGAATACACGGGCCACGTGGCGCAATGGACTAGCGCACCGGACTTCTAGTTGGATCAGCTATTCGGAGGTTGTGGGTTCGAGTCCCACCGTGGTCGTCTGCAATTTTTTTTCTTCTTTTATTGAGACGACGATTCATGTCACCTTTCAGTGACATCAATGGCCGAATGGTTTGGCTAGCGTACACAGGATTTGGAGGTCACGGCTTTTTTGGTAGATGTTACGTTTTTTGAAATGACTTTGGATTGGACGTTTCTCACTTTATACAGTACAGTTGTAAATGGGTACCTGATCTTGGAGAGGGGAAGGAGAGTTGGGCCGTGTGGATTTGACTATATGGATGACATCCGGGGGCGCATATCAATGTTCGTCCGTTTGGAAAGAAAAATGAATCAACCATACTTTGCCGTAAACTGAAAAAAATCGGTAAAACGGATACGTATGTTGTAGAGGGCCAAAGTCTATTCAACAGTCAAAGAGAAACATGTGAAAAAGATGTGAAAGGGGAAAAATGAAGAATCTCCTGTTCGGTATATCTTAATCCGTGTTTCAAGTCACTTGTCTTGTTTTTCTCGCACGCTCGCGTCAATTTTGGGGTTCCTTGAAAATATCATCCGTGTAATCGAATTAATATGACCTAATTACCTGATACATGACATCATAGTTGGTCAGTCACTGCTATATTCTTATTCTTTTCAGGTAGCGAAACCTGTTCCCATGGGAGCTACAACGTGACCTGTGACCCCGTGAACTGTGACCCGGCCGACACGCCCCAGCCGCCTGGCTGCAGTTCCGTGCGCGACAGCATGGTGGAGTCTGAGATCGGCACCGGTCCGTCCGACAAGGACCAGCTCATCTCAGACGATGACGAAGAGCCGAAGAAGATTCAGGAGGACATTCAGCCGTACTTCCTGCCCAGGACAAACACCACACCCATAGCGGACACTTTCGTCTAAGCACAAAACACACATCATGATATAACGTAGTACGTAAAACTGACGGACAGCCATCCGTAAACTGTACAGTATGGTGTATGAATATGTTATCTTTAGACTGTATGATCCGATTTTTACAAGGTCGTGTATAAAAGTGCCTACAATGGCTACAAACCCATTTATTGCTTTGTATAAAGAATAGACATGCTTAAGGATCTTACTCGTGTCGTACTGTATTGCCCATGAGAACTTGCTTATGCATAATACACACTGACTTGTACACCCGTATGCACTCAAATAACATATTTTACTATTAAAACATTTTTGTTAATTTTAAACTTTACTGTTAAAGAAAAAAATTGTCTCCTATTCTTTCATGATGATAACTCACTTGTACAATTAATTGACAAGGTAATATTCTTTATTGATACGTCCAAAACCCTATGCCAATCTCTCCTGTAAGTTTCGCATGCTTATACCATGTTACTACTATAATACAATAGTTTGTATGTACATGTTCTTAGAATATTGTTTTAGCTTTTGATATTGTCCTTGTCAAAATTCCAATTGTCTTTGTCAGCGGGGCTAGCCCTTTGTAACAGCAACAGGCTAGTTGGGCAGCCCTGGCTGTTTGTGCTTAACAGCCACCCAATAAATAAATAAAAAAAGAAATACTTCATGAATTCAATACAAATAGGCACTGAGTATAATAGACAATCAACCCTCAAAAAATATTTTGAATTTAACTGTCATGTAATTACCATGCATTCGCAAACTGTTTTCTTGACTAAGTCATAGTTTAAAAAGTCATTTAATATCATTCAGTATCCATGCAGCTCATACAGAGTGTGAATATCGAAAAGCACATGTTAATTCATACGAAGGATAACATTGTTATTCATTACTCTATGGCATACACATGTACGCTGTTATTTCCAATGGAGGACGGTTGTCCAAACCAAGGGCACAGATTACTTGACGTCACACGCGCAATCCTACCAAACTGGACATTCCTAAGTCTCTACCAGACTTTATTGGTCGCTGGGAAAATAACGGAGAATTGGCAAAATAGACCGCTAACATGCCAAAAGAGGGGAGCCGTCCTTGGAAGTACAATTTGTGATCTTCGGAGTCTGATTAAGACAAGATACTCTAATTTGCTGTACAAAAAGACACAGAAACTCAACAATTTCGTATTGAGTTGGACTATATTACAAAATACAACTGGTACTTGCATTGACTTAACTATCATACTTCTATGACATGTCAAGACTTCAGATGATTGCGATATAAAGTAAGGATTACAATTTTCATGGTCCTACTTGTTATATTATATTTTAATGCATATTCTCTAGCCTTTTTACAAGGGGGGGGGGGGGGTGCTGGCCTTTGAAGCCTGCGCCAACTTATATGGCGCAAAACTCCTGAATGGCTTATGCTAGAAACGCCAGACTTTTCCTAAGATTTATTTGGAAACAATGTTATACATTCATTTAAGTTCATAATTTCTGGTGTTGCTAAGGCAACTGTTTTCTAACAGGCTTATTTTCAACAACAGTGTATATCTTAGGGTTCTGCATTATATTATTGGGCGTCATCTCCTCAAGTGAATCTCAAAAAAGACTTGTTTCTTCAACCTTTTCTAACGAATTACAGCTTTTACATTTTATCTGCTGGTTGTCAAGTTGCAGGTTGTTGAAGAGTTTTTTTTTTTTTTTTTTAAATTCTGATTCCGTGTTTGTCACGGCACTTTATTAAATGTCTTAGAATATTTTACAATGTGTGGCTTATATTAAGTTTCTGACAGAACATTCTGATTTGAAGACTTTCAAGAGGGTTTGCGGATCTAGATATAATGAGTTCGAGGCTGACAATGTAAACTTAAATTTCACAATAGATAATTTTGCAACTAACAACAGTTGATTGATGTAGCGAAACTTGTTCAACATATGTAAGTTATATCCAAAAATTATGTGATGTACATTAAGTGATAAAGAATGACTAAATAAACTTTCTACATAATCCCATAATGGTTTGACAGTTTTACAATCAAAGAAAAAGTGCTCTATATAATCTATATTATCGCAAAAACTACACTTATTATTTTCTACAATTCTCATCTTATACAATAATATTCTTGTTGGATATATGTTATGCAATATCTTCCATTGCATGCTTATAAGTTTGGGTTCTTTAGTGGCCAAGAAAGGAGATTTCCACAGTACATTCCAAGAAATAGAGTGAAAATCGTACAAAGGAAATCGTTTCTCCCAGAAATTTTGTGAGACTGGAACGGATTGGTATTGCATAATACAAATATTCTTGAAGAAGGTAGAGTCTTGTGAGCGGATATCTTTACCACAAAGTTTGACACTGGGAGCTTTTTCATTGTCTAATCGAGACACACCTTTCCACTGTTTGGGAACTGAGTTCATAAGAGCGTTATACTGTAGTAATACATGTGCATTATTACCAACAATAGCTTTTACATCATCAAACGATATGAATTTACCCTGATCATCTACAATATCATTGACGTACAGAATGTGTCGGCGAATCCATTTGTCAAAGTACAGCATGTTGCCCTTGTAACTTATACAAACATTATTCCATAACAATTGCCAATTTACTTGATCAATATCGTTGACATTCAGAACAGGTTTCGTTTCATACCACGTAAGTATCAATTGTTGTTGAAGAGTTGTGTGGACGTTCCGCTTGTCGACTATGCACGTCCTGAAATGAAATAAACAAATTAATAACAATGATAATAACCTTTAGTGTACATTCATGCCCTATCACGGTCTAAGTACAGGCATATAGGTACAGAATACATAGTAATGTTAATAGAACGGAACATGAAGAAAGTCAAGTGCATGGTAGCGACAATGTTTAGAATGTGCACAATTCAATTACACGAGCCTATCTTAGTTAATCGCTATGTAGTTATTTTATAGAAATTCTGTGTTTATTCTCAGTACCTGAAGCAACTTGGCAGATAAAGCCGCCTTTCCAGTTGCATCTCCAATCAACCCACTGACTTCCTGCAAACATGAATCCACAACGTGTACCTACACCGGATGGTCGTCCAGGTCCCCAAGAGTTGTACGTCCCAAGTGCAGAACCATCCACCCACTTAAAACGCCCGTCTTTGCCCTTTAGTCCAAGCCAGAAGGCATCATGTTCGTTTGCAAACTTGTATATAGAGACCAGGAAGGCGTTCGTACCAGCGTCTTTAGGCATAGCGAGGGTGCCGCCATCTTTACGACAGGCGGCGGCTGCATCGCTGAAGGTCTTATCTGTGCTGAAGACTTTGTAGCAGATTCCAGACCTCACCCTGTAACCTCCAGGACAAGAAGCTAGAGGAAAGGACAAAAGAAACGCAAAACTATTTCGACGATATCATACTTTGTCAAACGATGTTAAACTTTACAAGTGAGGCCATGTTGATAATTATATGGACGACAGCCTATGGGAACCAAAATAACTGATGCGAGCGTGCGAATTAATACCAAATTTTACCGAAAAGTTGCCTTCATCGTGAAATCGATTTGGCCAGGAAGGATGAACAAAACTAAACACAGAAAGTAAGGTATACCAAATAATAAATTCTTTATAATTGTTCTTCTTTGAATTTGGAATTGACTTTGGCATTCTAAGACTATAGTATTCGTTTCAGAAACATTTTAATCAAAATTTACAGCATACATATTTTCTCATTTTTCCAGCTGCTTCGTATTATTTACAGTATGGCCGTAAACTTTAGGAAACTGACAAATGTTGATGCGCACGCGGATGTCATTCATATAATCAAATCAACATGGCTGAAATACATGTATTATAGGTATCACAAATATATGGCCTGAAATGCAGGTATCACAAATACAAATAAGATATTGATTATGCAAATAAGAACATCATGTGCATGAATTATATCTTTTTATCATCGTCTCCTACCGAAAAACAGAAGTATTAAAGTAGTACATACTGTTATAGCATTTCATCAAGAGCTAGAGACGTAAAAACTTTCCTCATTAATTATGCAAAAACATTTTGATTTTCATAATTGTTATCTAATTATCCGTGAATAGTTTCATCAGGTTGGTAAGTCACTGAAGAAAAAGACTCTTTGTTTCACAACCAAGGGATTTATTCAACCAGGTAGCTGAGAAGGAAGAGAACAAATCAGCAGTGACAGACCACATCATGAGAAACAACTGTGCTATAGACTGGGATGGGGCCAAGGCGATAGACCGAGAGGACAATAGAGTAACACGTTGGATTAAGGAGTCTGTATGGATCAGGAAATCTGTATCTGTATCCATATAGCCGGTATAACCGCCATCAGGCGTAACACACCAGCTTCGCAGGCACGCGGCGCGGCAGCAGCTGGTCATATTACACCGAACGGTCTGTTACACCTAGTCTTTGCATATCTGACTGCAACCGTTCTTTAAAGCTACTTAGTGATGAAGCTCCTACAGTACTTGATGACAACGAGTTCCATTCTACTATGGTTCTCGGGAAATACGAATTTTTGAACACGTCAATCCTTGGCTGATAACTCTGGTACTTAAAAGCATGACTATCCGCTCCAGTCATGAACCGTGATGAGGGGGGATATAGACTCAGTCACGATTGGGACCGCATCCTAAAGAAATAATCGTTGCATCGTTTGTTGATCGATATGTAGTTGTGTATGTGTTACACTTCTGTATGTTTGGGACCGCATAGTGATGTCATCCCCTGTGTTTGTACATATGTAAATATTTTGCGTTTGCATCTCATTAATATGTATAAGCAGCAACACCTGTGCTGTATTGCTATGTGAACCAGTCAGAATTGCCTTGAAGAAGGTGACAGAGGGTCACCGAAACGTCGGTTGAATAAATCCCTTGGTTGTGAAAAAAAAGAGTCTTTTTCTTCTGTTATCTAATTATGTAAACCTTCACACAGTACCAACTATTATGACCATTCGTCCACAACTTCTTCCAGTTATTCCCTTTTAAAGTCTGAAACAAAACCTCCTCCTGCAGTTGAATAACGTCACTAGGGGTCCCCCAAACTTACACCACTTATTCTTTGCCGTAAGAACTATCTGCCACATAAAAATCATGTCCAGGACACGCGATATCCAAATCGCAAGTGCCACTGCAGTACTATAACAAGCTGATAGGAAGCAAGAAATCTAATCATTTACAGGTCTAATTTTCACCTTCCTACATACCACATGTCAACGCAATAAATCAAGGCCCTCGCGAGTTAAGCTGTTCATCCACACACACATACACGTACGCACTAGGGCTACCAAAAACATAACCTTCTTGGCGAAGTTGATTATGTAAATGCGGCCTCATTTCCTTAAATCAATGTCATTAATTGTCATCTTAATTTACCGTCCAAGTCATGCAAGAATTAAACTCCGCTCATTTACAGTCCATCGAATTTTTTTTCTAATTGATAATGCGCATTTTTATGTATTCGTCGATGATCCTCTTTTCTCAGTTATGCCACACTGACTTTATCATATTAATAACAACCACGCTCTTTAATGTTCGGTCGTTTCAAGTACAAATGTGACCGTACAGGAGGTTAAAAAAAATATCCGAAAACGGATACCAATGGGTCAAGTGTTCCAAAACCAAAGAATATGTGAAAGGACAAAATGAATGAATTCATATTTTTGTATGATAATATTCTGTGTATTTGTGTTAAGTAATTTTTTTCAATTTTCCTGACAAGAATTTCTGATGAAGGAATTTTTTTGCCCAACTTTTGTTTTGAGCTGCCCAGATAATGTCATCCTTTAAATGAATCAGCATTGCCTTACAAATGTTACATTGTTGAACATACCATGTCATGTAAGCTTTACTACAATGCTGACATACTACAAGTAAGTGTATATCACTTAATGTTAATTTCGATTTGCAAACTCACGCCCAAAGGTTTTTCCTATGGCTCCCCTCTCGCCTGTAGGGCCAGCTGGTCCCATGGTTCCCTTATTTCCTGTAGGACCAGCTGGTCCCACGGCTCCCTTCTCTCCTGTAGGGCCAGCTGGTCCAACGGGTCCTTTATCTCCTGTAGGACCAGCTGGTCCCACGGCTCCCTTCTCTCCTGTAGTACCAGCTGGTCCCACGGCTCCCTTCCCTCCTGGAGGACCAGCTGGTCCCAGGGCTCCCTTCTGTTCTTTAGGACCAGCTGGTCCCACTGCTCCCTTCTCTCCTCTAGGACCAGCTGGTCCCACGGCTCCCTTCTCTCCTGTAGGGCCAGCTGGTCCCAGGGCTCCCTTCTGTTCTTTAGGACCAGCTGGTCCCACTGCTCCCTTCTCTCCTGTTGGGCCAGCCGGTCCAATGGGTCCAGTAGGCCCGGCAGACGTAGTTATCTCTTTCTTTTCTCCTTAAAAGACATGGATAATATTGTTAGATGACAATGCACTTGGGGTTAGTATAGAAGAATTTTGAATTCCGCTTTTACATAAAAATGTTACAAAATCAATCAGTTTAAGAATACTTTATTATGTTTACCAAAGACCCTTGATGCAGGCAAATCGGAGAAAGGCTAACGAAACCTTTCAAAATAAGTAACTTAGTACATAATGGCAGACTACTTACGTTCCAATTGCTGTACACGTGCTCGAAGTTCTTCAATCTCTTCAACGAAATTCACTGTATTGAAACATTAGAATGGTTTGTTTTCCAGAAGACTAATAAATATCACTCAGTGTTGAACTAGTAATGAGCCAAAGTATCGTACTGTGTCATAAACAAAACTCACCTGTAAAATATGACAGCAGTACTGCGAACACCACAACGAGCACAGGGTTGGATATTTGCCACAGCTTCTTACGGCATCGGTTGAAACACTTTGTCTTCTTGCTATCGTCTGGTGGATCGTAGGCTCCTGTTTGACCAAATGAATTGTTCATCACTGAATCGTTCACGGAGTAAAGCCTATGTCATTAGCATGGCGGCAGTCAATCAATGATTAACGGTAGTAAGTCCAAAATTCCCTGTTCACGCGTCTTTACACGTCTTTCATGGAATTTAAGGTGCAACCTAAGTTAAAGCCTAGACTATTAGGTGGCAGAACATCTCAGAGCCATCTGGATCCTATACGTATCCTCATGTCTTCAAATCTGGCGTTTGGGTTGTGTTTTTTTTAAAATTGATACTAGCTATCCATGCAGAATACCGTCTGCCGACCGCGCTCCCAATATCCGTATTTAATTTGAAGACATGGTAATATATAAATATCATTGGATGTTAGCAAAAAGTAACAATATGATAATTGATAGCGTATGAAAATTATACAATAAATGAAAATATAACTAATATAGTAAAGAGATAGCAGAGATTAAGAAAATACAAATTTTAGCTGACATAGACAAATAAATGTAGAATGAATAATAGAATAAACAAAACTTACTTAAAATTTGAACATAAATTAGCATCAAGGCATATCTTCAAGCTTCAACAAAACGGGGTGGAAGGATCGTTTCTCAACTGGTTTCAAAGCAGCGTGTCGTAATAGAAGGTCAATACTCTGATTGGCGCGAGATTAGTGCAGGTGTGCAACAAGGATCAATGCTCGGTCCACTTTTATTTCTCGGGTACATTTATGACATGATAGAGGGACTCGGAACTCATCCCGTTCTGTTCGCAGACGATAGTTCCCTGCTCAATGTTGTAGAATCCCCCACCGTATCAGCCATTAGACTCAATTCTGACCTTTCCAAGATTCTATCATGGACACATGTGTGGCTAATGGAACTCAACCCTTCAAAAACAATAAGGCTAACCCTCCTCTACATCCACCCCTTTTCCTTGGTAACGAACACATCAAATCTGTTAACTGTCACAAACACATCGGGTTCCATCTTTCATCTACTATGTCTTGGGTTACACATATTTCTAATATAGTTTCAACCTTCAGTAGCTTAAATTTAAGCTCCCCGTGAAGTTTTGGGAATCATATACAAATCTTTTATCCGTCCCCTACTCGAGTATGGTGGCGTAGTATGGCACGGTTGCACTGCTTCAGACTCTCAACTCATCGAAAGTATACTATACGTATGTGCTTTAACCGTACCTGGTGCTATTAGGGGGTCCTCGTATACTTTACTACTCGCCGAACTGGGATGGGAAAAGTTATCTGACCATCGCCATGTTCAATCTCTTATTTTATTCTATAAAATTATCTATGGACAAACTCGAAAATACTTAAGAGATTTGATACCGTCCACAGTATTAGACTCCTCTCTCTACGACCTTCGTAATAAACATAACCTTCTGTTGTGTACCACTACTGGCTTTAAGAAATCATTCATACACTAGAAAGCCGATCTTCTCCCCAAAATACCCTCTAAAATCGTATTTCGAAGTGTTCCGTGCCGGAAGTGCGAATGGGATTCTTTGAATATTTGTTAAATGTACCCCCATAGCAAATTTCAGGTCATTTGGATGTATTTCCAGAGCACAGGAGGCCGAAATGTACGTTTTTGGTCTCGAAAAACCTCAATAAAATCACTTTCAAGGTCAATATCGAAAAAATGAAGAAAACAAACTCCCAGGGTATTTGCCCACTCTACCTGTATACCAAATTTCAGCTCAGTTGGTCCAAGGACGACCGATCTGCGTCGACAGTAAGATTTGACAGGAGAAAGAAACCTTACGAACACAGTAGGTTGCGCCCAACAGTACGTTGGGCTCAACATAATTATGCTACGTATCATTGGAACAACCTTACCTTGGCAGATCGGTCATTAAGTCTTCCACATTTTAAGAAAACAATTATCAAATCTGTGCGCCCTGTCTCTGTCCCATATTTTAGCACCGGTCCTCGTTACACCTGCGCTCTTCTCACTCGTTTCCGTCTCGGTACTTTAAGTTTAAATTTCAATTTTTACACTCGCAACCTAGTAACTTGTCCTGCTTGTACCTGTGGCCATCCTTGTGGAAGTATTTCTCATCATTTTTGTACTGCCCAAACTACACTCAATACCGTTCCTCACTCTTCAGCAATTTGAAAAAAAAAATCTGGTAGGATCAGTCACAAATTTAAATGATCCCTCTGATAATGTGCTAATTCACTTATTGCATAAATGCATTCCTTTCGAATCCAAACAACGCCAAACTCTTATATTACAGTACGTCCAACTATTCATAAAGTAACCTAAAGATTTGATTAGCGAAACCCCCATCCTACCAGCCTTGAAGTAACTGCTCTCATCTGTATAGCGTTATTGATTTCAATTTTCTTACATTTCAAGATTACTGTCATGTTGCGTATTTTAAATTATCCCGTGCTTTGCATGTCCGCATTTGTTTTTCATTTTCAGTATTTGTAGTATTTCTATTGGACTTTTGTAATGTACTCTGTTGATGGCGACACGAAAATAAGCTGTAAGTTTGAGTATGTCGTCATCGTGTCATGTATTTAAATGTTGCAATGAAAAAAAACATAAATAAGGAAGATACCATGGGTTGATTTCAAATGAAGAACAAGAGTTCCCTGAACACAATTCTCCGTGAAGTTCTTATAGTGTGTGCATTGTGGCTAAGGTGTTTGTTATAATTTCTTTTGCTATTGACCAGCTATTTGTAAGATAAAAGCACGAAATGGATCTTGATGTAAGGTGGGAAGTCACAGACCCTGATTAACCTCTTGTAATTACAATCCTGGTATATTCTGTAACAGTTGTATATTGAATGAAATACCTTAATTGATATTGTGATTGATTGTATAGGGATGAACCACCGCGCTGGATACTTGTTAATGAAGGCCCAAGACTCCAATGGTGCATCCATTGTATGTCATCATTATTTTGATGCACTATTTCTCGATTAGAACTGCCAGTCCTATCTTCTTATGATTCTTCAGTTTACCGACCCTGTCATCATCGTATCAAGAATCCAACGAATTTGACAGGGAAACAAGGCATACTATCCACGGGTAGTTATTAACGTCACCAAATGCCAGATCTAATATCATATTCAAATAACGACCATTACAATTACACACACACAGCATCAGTTGGATAATTGCATCAGCTGTTGTCGTATAAACAGACATAATACAAACGTCAGCTGTTCTAAACGCATGTGTATTCTCCACCTCTTACCGCGCTCCAACAAAGGGTAACAACGTGAAGGTTAATAGCCTGTTCTACACAGATATTAAGATAGCTTTGCCTGAAGTCTTTTAATGTCGTCGATGTTTAAGATTATAGTAAGCTTCATAAATAGAGAGGTAGAGAATGGGCATAAAAGCTTACCATATGTACGTAGGCCTTTTCGAAGTAGAATTGGGGGCTGGAGTGCAGTACAGACCCATACAACATTTACACAGATCAGATTTGAGTTTACTAGACTATCATATATGGTAATAATGATTTGTTTATTATGGAGATTTTCTCCGTAATTACAATAGTTTGAGATATGAGGATTCCAGGTAAATTTATCATTTATTATTATGTCTAAGATAAATATTATTTCGAAAGTAACTTGTTACCTTCTTAATGTTGGTTTGACTAAAAAGTTTTTGTTAAGATAAATTATACATTATTGTTTATGTACTTTATATGGATTTCGTGCAGATTATGGTGTATACGTTGTTTCGTGACTGTTTGTTTGACTTATGGGCCATAAAGTTTGTTTTTTTCAGTCGTTTTCTGTTGGTTATATAAAAAATCAATAAAAGCAGATGTAATAGAAAAAAGAATCGTACGACCAATGCAGCAAGACCTAAAAAGAAAACACTAAATTCCAAAGTTTTACCTGCTCTGGAGACGTACAGGGCATTTGGTATATTCGCAGCGGCGTCCGCAATTGACTGCCAATCAGTCGTCGGTTGCTGCACGGGTCTGGTGCCTGGAGGAAAAATACAAA
The DNA here is from genome assembly GCF_035083965.1 of Branchiostoma lanceolatum. Classification (NCBI taxonomy): domain Eukaryota; kingdom Metazoa; phylum Chordata; class Leptocardii; order Amphioxiformes; family Branchiostomatidae; genus Branchiostoma; species Branchiostoma lanceolatum. The sequence continues at coordinate 21,629,362 of NC_089727.1, forward strand.
ATCAAAATGGCGCCGATAGTGGTTATTACGAAAACAACAGTTGCTTAAAGAGTATAATTTAAGTACAATATTTTTTAGTGCAACTGTGCATTCATCAACAATTGCAGTACAATCGTATTAACATGCACAAACGCGTTGGCACCAAACATTGAAATTCCTCCCCCATAATGTACATGTTGCTGTAAGAAAATTATTCTTTAGAATTTTTGTCGCATCGTTATATAATTATAATCCGTCACAGTAAACGCAGTAACAAGATTATCTCCCCGAACAAATAATCGTAGAAGAAAAACTTGTTGTGTCATCGTGGGTCTACTTGTATTTGCAAAATCTTGTGATACTGATAATTTTATTCCTCTATAAAAATATACGTTCTGATGAACAGTGATGGGTTTTTAAACGGTCGCTTATTCAGCCGAGCACACCTAATCTTTCCGACAAGTGTAAATACCTTGTAGGTTTGACAACTGAGGCCAACTTAATGCACAGAGAACCCTCGTTCTTATTGATAACAATGCCCTGATATATCTAATTACCATTTGTTATCCTGGTATCATTTTCTTATATTTGATATTACTTATATTTACGTCGTAGTTCAATTTTGTTTTAACATTGCGTATTAATTTAGATCCGTGGCATATGTTTTACTAGTTCCTGAACTTTCTTCTTGTCTGTGTTCGTATCATATATTATTTTGTTAAATGCCATAGAAATTAAACAAATGAAATCAATTTATAGGTCTTTGTTTTACTATCCAAAGAAGCATATTAAAATCCCATCACGCCATGCTCCGAGAATATAAACAAAACATACGCCCCCCACCCCAGGAAATGCTTTAGCTAACCTTAGATGCAATTCCTAAATTTGTCATCTCAAAGATTTCAGAGATTTCAGAGAGAAAATACTTTCAAATGAACATATTTACCCGTGTCAGTAGTTTTGGACTGCTGTTGCCCTCCAGGCATGGTGCCGCTTGTCAGGTTTCTAGACATAAGAAACACGCCCTACCTCTGGAGAGGCTCCAAACACAATGTAAAATGCAGCGTTACAAAAATGAATTAGAAAGCAAAGATGAAAGCAAAACATTTTCTTGGTTGGGCAAGAAACAGCGTGCGTTTCTCAGTCGAGACAAATTACAAACACGTCATCCCGTTCATCGCGACGGTTGTTTGTTACGCTTGGTGAAGGAGACAACAATATTGAAAAAAACATATTTTACATACTTCTTTATGGTGCTTTAAACTACTGTAATCAGTATTGCATTTATCTATGCATGTGCCCAGCAAAGAAGCCAATAAGTAAACAAGAGCAACTTTGATCATCCAAACGTTTGCACTTTTATCATTTCAACAACAAAATTTCATTTTTGGTCCATAGCTGTACTTAAGCAAGAATTAGATGGTAAGCACATACTTAGCAAGACAAAGTAGTATTCCTACAAAAATGTAACAATTGTTTTCAAAATGCCAGTATCGTTAAGAATATGCCTTTTTATCTCCATGAAAAAAGGCTTTTTCATGGAGATACTGTTTTGCTTGCGTTTGGTGTTTGTGTGTATGTATGTGTCACCGGACGCTTAAAGTCACCATAACTGTAGAACCTGTACATGGATTGAAATGATTTTTGGTATGTGGGTGGGTGTTAGGTAGAGGAAGGTCAAGGTCGATTTTGGGCTTCCTGGCATGTGTGACTGGAACTGCAATGGCGTATTTGTTAAAATCTTAAACGTAGAAGAACTGAAGAGTGGATGGACAGATCGTCATGTTCTTTGGTACACAGGTAGGTTAGACCAAGTTGTACACACTTAAGTGCAAACTATGCAAATGAGACCGAATTTGCATAAGTAAGGAGGTAAATCGTTTGCATGTGTGTCGTCGGATGCTTAAAGTCAGCATAACTGTAGAACGTGTAGATGGATTGTAATGATATTTGGTATGTGGGTATGCGCTGGGAGGAGAATGGTCAAGGTCGATTTTGGGCCCCCTGGTTTGTGTCCCTGGAACTGCAATGGCCTATTTGTAAAAATGTTCTAAAGGGGTTTAACTGAAGAGAGGAACAACAGATTTTCATGTAATTTGGTACGCAGGTAGGTTGGACGGAGATGTACACACTGAAGTGCAAATCATGCGAAGTTATTGTGTTTGCGTGCGTGTGCGCGTGTGTGTATGTTTGTGTCACCGTGTAAGTATATATGTGTCACCGGACGCTTAAAATCAGCATAACTGAAGAACGTGTGGATGGATTAAAATGATATTTGGTATGTGGGTAGGTGCTGGGAGGAGAAAGGTCAAGGTCGATTTTGGGCCCCCTGGTATGTGTCACTGGAACTGCAATGGCGTGTTTGTAAATATTTTCAAAGGAGAATAACTGAAGAAAGGAGTGACAGATTTTCATGTTATTTACTTGGCAGGTAGCTTAGAGAGGGTTGTATACAATGAAGTGCAAATTATGCAAATTGGACTTAATTTGCCTAAGTAATGGGGAAATCTATATTTGCAGTTTTGGCCATTGTAGCACTACTAACAGCTGTTACTAGCTATTGATAGCGAAAGTGGGTCACTGTGGAACCTGAGCCCCCAACATGTGGCCGGGGGTCATACCATTGAGCGATATAGAATGGGGGGAACAGGTTTAATAAAAGAAAAAGTTTCATGGAGATTTTGGGTCCTAAGACTCTTGTTTTTACAGAAATGACAAACCTTATTGTACGGCAAGTGTACACGGTAAAATGTATGGAAACAACTATTAAGCATAGTACAAAACGGAAGTATAAAACAAACTTAACATCATAATTACTAAAGCAATAAGGGCTAGCATTAGTCGTTAATGCAATGTTGCAATCGAGTTTTATCTATGGAATGGATTCACTATAGGTACACAATGGCTATATGAATATTATTGTGGGTAGACCTGTTTGAACGATACTTATTATCAGCTTTTAAAAAGTTAGTAGTAGGTAAATTGTAATTTTGAAGCGGTTCAATGGCCTAGAGGGGTAGAGTGTTCGCCTTCACACGGTAGGTCCTGAGTTCGATCCCCGGCCGGGTCATACCAAAGACTAAAAATGGTACATACTGCTTTCTCTGCTTAGCACTCATGGGCTCAGCATTTGGGAAAGAGAATGGAAGTTGAACACACATCACTACCAGCGGACCAGCCTGTAGTGACTTGCAAATATGAAAAAAATGGAAATGGGTGCCACCCCTATGCGTCTTATCAAGACGTCTGTGATACTTACTTAAACTGTTTTTTAGAGTCATTGCACGAGAAAACCAGGCAAAACCTGGCAGAGGTGGGAAGATGGGAGCGGCCAAATCGTCTCATACTTTCTACGTGTGATAGCTATGTGGAACTATGACCAGCCATATTAGTAAAACCCTCCAGCTATTTTTCATTATGGCGTTCTGGGACCCCCCTCCTAGACCCTCGCAAATCCAATTTCTGGCTGAAAAATTACTGAAATTGCGATCGCTACCATCATGATAAATGTGCTTAAGATACGTACATGAGACTTATAATGCCATATAGCACGGTTTTTTTAGTTTTACCGACTAAAAGTTGAAGATGAAGCATTTAAGTTAAGAGGGTGTACTAGGGGTTTGCCAGAACCACTGAAAGCAGACTTTTCGTCTTTCTAAATTGTAGTAATTTTCAAGTGGCTTTTTCTCCCACAACCGGCAATTTTGGTGAATGATTTTACTTTTTCTGGAAAGAATACTATTTACTGATTCAAAAACAAGCGTCGTCTAATTAGGCCATGCATAAGGGGGCGGTGACTGGGGGGTCTTTATGGCGATTTTTAGGGATTTCGGCTTTAATAAATCCAGTAATGACGTCCCACGACGGGGTAAGTCCTTACGAGTTTTGTGTGTAGCTGTATGAAAACTTTGCATATTTATCTTAAAATCCTAAAATGAATGAGAAATGTTGATTTGGGCTGTACATGGGGGATATAAGGATACTTGAAAAGGGAATTAAGCTTGTTTTACACATTTTATATTCTTTTTTAAGAAGACAATTAACAAATTCATTCCTAAATAATTTTGTGCATTTATCAAGTGGTACATAATGAAAAAGGCTCTGCATGGGTGTTATCAGAACACATTGTTTTATATCATTAGGGTACATTGGGCCACACGAGTGGCGAGATACACGTAGTTCATATGGACAATCAAGAAAAAGAACAAATGACAAGAACATGTGGCTATTTTAGCTAAATACTAGTATATCTCTTTTGAGGATTAATACATGTAGACACAGTGGTAAACAGATTACCTAGCTAGTGATGTCATAGGTCTATAGCGGAATAGATAGATATCCATATGAATAAATATAAAAACTGAGGCAGTCCTCATCTGCACCGATTTCAAAAGACGGTTTAATTTACAGCCATGCATAGTTTGAAATCCTTCTGACCGTGAAACAGCGCGACTTTCCCTGAAGTTGATAAAATCGGGACATTATAGGTAAACATCAATGCCTGAAAGAGATCCTTTTCATTTCATCTTCCCATTAGATTATGCACTACACAAGACAAGTAAGATCAAAAAACAGTTTAGAGAGAAGACAAAGCTTCTGTCATACAGTCGGTGTCTTACCACTGACCAGGCTTTGTTGACTCCTTGAAAATACAATCAGCGGTGACCAAGATTTGTTGTATCGAACAGAGTATGCTAACCATGAAATTGGCATCTGCCTGAATGCCCAGAAGTCCAGGGCCTATATCTTCTTCACTGACTCTCAAGAAGGTGATCAAAGAAGATGTAGGTTCAACTTCATTCTGCCAAGCTTGACTGGGACTTGTAAAGAAACTTGTCACCTCAAAAAGGATGAACTGAACTGAATAATCGACGATTGCTATCGTCTGTACTTTAAGGAAATCAACATTTGCGAACGTGAAAGATCAAAACGACATTTTACAAAACATTGCCACTTGACCACAACAGGACAAGTGTCTAGAAGAAAATTAAAGCCCCCTTCATCGGTCCACTGGAGACAATTGTGCACATTTCCATATATTAAGGATGACATTCATCTGATATGAGCGTATGTCTGTTTCTATATGCTCTTCTATGGGCTTTTTTTATATTATGAAGCCCTCGGATGCCTTGTCATCGAATACCCACCTTCATGGGATGAGTCGGGAGGGAAGGAAGTGGAGGAAAGGTGACATGGAAACAACAACGACGACCCCAGGCAACGACAATATTCTGAAGATGAAAAGAACTTTAAAAATTGCTTGTTGGAACGTAAGAACATTGTACAGTAGTGGAAAGCTAGCAAATGCGATGAAAGTGATGAATGAATACAATCTTGAAATCTTGGGCATGAGTGAGACGCGATGGACAGGTCAGGACAAGAAAGTGTCGGACAATATGACATTCATCTATTCTGGAGGAGAACATCATGAATATGGAGTGGGTCTTCTACTAGCACAGGAGGCCAGCAAGGCACTCATTAGTTGGCAACCTGTATCAGACAGGATTATTTATGCAAGATTTAATGCCAAACATATGAAAGTGTCAGTGATTCAAGTGTATGCATGCACAGAGGCAGCAGAGGATGAAAGTAAAGATGACTTCTACGAACAGCTGCAAACAACCCTCGACAATACTCCCAAATATGACATGACCATTGTCATGGGCGACTTTAACGCCAAGCTACCTAAGAATAGAACAGGATGGGAAAATATCTTAGGTCCACATGGAAGTGCAGAGGCAAACGATAACGGCCAGAGAATGCTGGAGTTTTGCCAAAGAAATAATCTGCAAATAACGAATACCTACTTCAAACAGAAAAGGATTCATAAGGCGACATGGAAATCCCCAGATGGAAAAACAGAAAACGAGATAGACTATGTATGCGTCAACAAACGTTGGGCAACATGGATCCATGACACACGAGTACAGAGGGGAGCAGACATAGGGTCAGACCATCACATGCTGCTTTCAAAGATAAAGATCAAACTCAAGAAAAGAGCTAAAAAAAGTAACAAAACCAGAATTACTCTTCTGTCCCTACCAAGGAAAGTACTAAGTATAGTTATTTTGAATAGAATCAAGGACGAAATCAACAAGAAAATAAGAGAGCAGCAATATGGATTTAGACCAGGAAGAGCTTGTGTTGACGCCATCTTCACCTTGAGAAGAGCCGTTGAAAAAAGTCTTGAGTTCAACACGCCCCTGCTTATGCATTTTATTGACTTCCAAAAAGCTTTTGACAGTATTAACAGAGACAGCATGTGGTATATACTGAAAACGTATGGGATCCCTGCCAAGATCATTACCTTACTGCAAGCGATATACAAGGACACCAGTTGTATTGTACGTGTTGGAAGCCAGAACACGGAGCAGTTTGAAGTACACACAGGAGTCCGACAAGGGTGTATTTTATCACCACTCCTATTTATAACTACCATAGACTGGGTCTTGAAAAAGGTAGAGAAGAACAAGTGTGTGATACCAATACATGGGACAAACGACCTCCTGTTTGATCAAGATTTCGCTGACGATATAGCCCTCATAGAAAACAGTGAAGATGGGCTACAACAGGCAACCGACGACACAAGAGAAACAGCAGGAAGAGTAGGGCTGAAATTCAACGCCAAAAAATGCGAGGTCATGGGCATCAACACAGCCGCCCCGCCAAACATCAAAATCGAAGATACAGCAGTCAAGGTGACAAACTATTTTACCTACTTGGGAAGCACGATCACAGCAGATGGACATAGCCACAAGGAGATCATGACAAGAATTGGGAAAGCCAGCTCAGCCTTTGGGAAGATACAAAAAGTGCTGAAGAATGGAGTACTAAGCCTACAGAACAAATTAAGGATATACCAAGCAACAGTACTATCAATACTGCTGTATGGGAGTGAAACATGGCAGATATACGCAGCAGACCAAAAGCGCCTGAATGCCTTCCACACAAGATGCCTAAGGAAAATACTGGGGATCTCATACAGAGACAGAATAACAAACAAAGAGGTTTACCACAGAACAAGCCAGAGAGAAGTGGTAGACATGGTAAGAGAGAGAAGACTAAGATGGCTAGGACATGTCCTGCGAATGGAAGAGAACAGAACAGCGAAGAAGATCTTGGAATGGAAACCACACGGTGGAAGAAGAAGCAGGGGAAGGCCGAGGCTGACGTGGCAGACAAACGTGGAAAAAGACCTCCAAAGCATGGGAAGCTCCTGGTATAGAGCCAAAAGGGAAGCACAAGATCGAGGAAGGTGGAAAAGGACGGCCCGATGTGCCTCAAAGGCACGGGAGGAACTAAGGTGCTAAGGTAAGGTACGTTACATATCAAGAATTTCAGCGATGGCTTCAACTCTTGACATGTAGCGAATAGAATGTGTAGTTCTCTCTTGTATATCTACTGGTAGAGGCTGTAATTCATCTTTTGACGTTTTGGGTTTTTAAGAACTTGAACAGCTTACAGCAAATGTATAATTGGAAGTATTTGAATTCAAATTCTGCAACTTTTGATACTGTGTTGCTGCAGTACTCAGCTCTCAAGTACCCTGCTCATTTTAATTTGCTCAATAACCAGGTTCCTTGAGTTGCATGCATTTAGTAAATCGTGTCATTAAATCTGAGTTCATAAGAAATTGAAATTATATCATTAGCTACAGTTATTGGGTGGGTACTTTGAGAATACTCTTCACCAAAGATCTTTTAAATTGAACAGTCTGCATAGTACAGTGTGTCAATTTCAGTATGATACCTGTACAGAACTTGATCCTGATTGAGCAAGAAAAGGATAAATATTTTGCAAGAAATTGCCTCATGGTCTTGTCATTTGTTATGGTCCTTTTTTCATCTAGAATTTCCATATCAAGTACATGTAACTCTGCATCCATGTGGCCTATGTGCACCAGTGATATCACACAATGTATTCTGATAATCCCCATGCAGAGCCATTTTCAGTGTGTACCACTTGATAAATGCACAAATTTTTTTCGGAATGAACTTGCTAATTGATGTCTTAGAAAGCAACTATAAAATGTGTAAAACAAGCTTAATACCCCTTTCAAGTACCATTATATTCCCCATCCAAATCAATATTTCTGATTCATTTAAGGATTTTACGATAATTATGCAAAGTTTTCATAAAGCTACACAAAAAATCGTCACAACTTACCCCATCGTGGGACGTCATTACTCGATTTATCAAAGCCGACATCCCTAAAAATCCCCATAAAGACCCCCCAGTCACCGCCTCCCTTATGCATGGCCCAATTAGACGACGCTTGTTTTTGAATCAGTAAATAGTCTTCTTTCCAGCAAAAGTAAGATCATACAAAATTGCCGGTTGTGGGAGAAAAAGCCACTTGAAAATTACTACAATTTAGAAAGACGAAAAGTCTGCTTTCAGTGGTCCTGGCAACCCCCTAGTACTCCCTCTTAACTTCAATGCTTCATCTTCAACATTTAGTCGGTAAAACTAGAAAAGCCGTGCTATATGGCAATATAAGTCTCATGTACGTATCTTTAGCACACTTATCATGGTAGCCATAGCAATTTCAGTAATTTTCAGCCAGATATTATTGGATTTGCGGGGTCCCAGAACGCCATAATGAAAAATAGCTGGAGGGTTTTAATTATATTGCTGGTCATAGTACCACATACCTATCACACGTAGAAAGTATGAGCCGATTTGGCCGACACCCATCTTCCAACCTTGCCTGGTTTTCTCATGCAATGACTCTTAAAGAATGACACAAGGATATAATGTCTTGGATTGAATAGAAGCTCATTGGTTAGATCCATGGCATTAATCTTATCCGAGCAGTAAAGAATGCGTGATGTTTGTCTTCAATTTCGGATTGACAATTTAAAAACAAAGAAGGTAGTGTACTGTCTTATTAAGTACAGAGCATTTTACATTTGATTTCTTTTTAATTTGTATAGTTTGCTGCTCAAATTAAGGAGTACAATAGCAAACATTCTTCGTAAATCTCGTTAACTTTAAATTTCTACATCATATATAAATAACCCCCTCTATATACCTCAGGACTAGGTAGGTAGGTACATGTAGGTAAATACCTCAAATGGTCAATATGATCACATGAATACATTGGCCAATCAAAAGTCAGCTAATTTTGATTGCGAGCTATTGTCCAATCAAAGACGTTTCCTGGCGTACTCCCCCTCGTGGTTTAGTAAACCACCCTGGTGGACGAATGGCGATTGGGACGGCGGCCCGTTGGATTGGCTTGGCTACGAGTGGGAGGATATTATACTCTGTAAGCAGAGATTGGTGAGGAAGATTTTGACCTTCGAATTCTCATCATATACCCCGTTTCCTGGCGACAGGCCTGGAACAGGGTGTGCCTCCTCGTGCATTTGTAGTGGCACGTACCAGGTGCGCAGTCAAAAACAGGTATAGTTGCAACAATACATAAAAAAGCACAATGATTGGTCTGAGGAGTTGAGGACATTTTTATCGCCCTTATATGGAAGACATGGCCCCATGTGGCGACTGCAAAATGCACTTTTTCAGAGATGTTTGGGGATAAAAATTAGAATATAGCATCATGATTAGTCCCCTGCCCTTTTATTGAAGTAGTAGGGATGTTTGAAGTGCTGAGAATTATACATTTTTATTTATGTGTTTTTTTATATTTATATTATTCATTTTCATTTAGTCTTTGCAGGCTGCAGAAAATTTACAAACAAAAGAGATTAATTCAAGCTACAAACCACAAATTTCAAAAGAGAGTTTTCTAAAGGTACGTGAGAAGTAACAATTACATTTCGTAATAGCCGTCATGATTACTCATTTGTCATTATATTAAAGTAAGAGGGATGTTTGAAGTGTTGAAATTACTTTTTTAAAATTTGATTGGATTTTTCTATTCATCACATTTCACAAATTTTACGAACAAAACAAATCAATCCAAGCTAAAAAGCGCTGATATTACAAACAAATGTTGTCAAAAGTTGTATTTCGTGAAGTAATGATCCGATTTCTAAATTGCTTCACTAGTTTACAGCTATTGTTCACTTGTTTATAGATATGCTGCCAGTGCTTACTGTACACGTGGTGCGGGGTCCTATGAATTTACATGGTGGACTATGAAACTGCAAGATGCCCTTGAATTCTACTGGTTAGATTTGGAAAACATCATTTCGCCGAAGATGCCAAGGATAAGATTTAAACTTACCTCCTAGGTTTTTATAATGATAACTCACTTGTACAGTTTATTGACAAGGTAAGTATTCTTTATTGATATGTCCCAAACAGTCTGCACATCTCTCCTGTAACTTTACATCGCATGCCCATACCATGTTACTACTTTAATACAATAGTTTGTATGTGCACGTTCTTAGAATATTGTTTTAGCTTTTAATACTGTCCATGTCACAATTCCAATGTACAGTCCTCATGTCTTTGTCAGCAGGGCTGCCCTTTGATATAGCAACAGGCTAGTTGGACACGCCTGGATGTGTGTGCTGAACAGCCAAACCAATAAATAAGTAAATAGGTACTTCTATACAAGTAGGCACTAAGTATAATAGCGAATCAATCCTGAAACAATGTTTTGAATTCAACTGTCATAATAACCATTTGAAAACTACTCTCTTGACTAAGTCAAAGCTTAAAAAGTCATTAAACATCTCAAACAGAATTTTACCTGTCACTTACTAATGTTATGCTCAATTCATACAAAAGAAGAATATGAATTTAAAAAAAAGCATATTTTGATAAATCATGCAACGGTTAACATCGTCATCCATTACTCAATGTTCTTCGCATGTACGCTATTATGTATTGTTTAACAGCTCTGTCCCTCATCTTTCCAATGAAGGACGGTCGTCCCCAACAAGGGCACAGATTACTCTAAGTCACACGCGCAATCCTGCCAAACTAGACATTCCCTAGTCTGTACCAAACTTCATAGGTCGCTGGGAAAATAACAGAGAATTGGCCAAATAGACTTCTAACATGCCAGAAGAGAGGAGCCGTCCTTGGAAGTACAGTTTGTGACCTACACAATCTGGCAGATACTAAATATTCCCATTTGCAGTACAGAAAGACACAGAAACTCAGCAATTTCTTATTGAATTTAACTATTCAAAGTTGAAGTACAACTGGTTCTTGCATTGAGTTTACTATCATATTTGTATGACATTTCAAAGCTTCAGATAATTGCGATATTAAGTAAGGGTTACAATTTTCATGGTCCTACTTGCTATAATATTACATTTGACTTCATATTCTCTAACCCTTTTTAAACGGAGGGGGGGGATGTTGGCTCTTGAAGCCTGTGCCAACTTATATGTCACCAAACTCCTGAATGGCTTATGCTAGAACCGCCAGACTTTGCCTAAGATTTATTCTGAAACAATGTATAGCATCATATAAGTTCATAATTTCTGGTGTTGCTGTGGCAACTGTTTTCTGACAGGCTTATTTTACACAACAGTGTATCCCCTGATAGTTAGGATTCTGCATTATATTATTGGGCGTCATATCCTCAAAAAAAAAGACTGATTTCTTCAACCATTTTATCAAATTATAGCTTAGTACAACTGGTACTTGCATTAAGTTTACTATCATATTTCTATGACATTTCAAAGCTTCAGATAATTACGAATTTACGATATTAAGTAAGGATTACAATTTTCATGGTACTACTTGCTATATTACATTTGAATTCATATTCTCTAACCTTTTTACACGGGGGGGGGGTGTTGGCTCTTGAAGCCTGCGCCAACTTTTATGTCAAAAAACTCCTGAATGGCTTATGTTAGAACCGCCAGACTTTGCCTAAGATTTTGAAACAATGTATATAACATCATATAAATTAATAAATTCTGGTGTTGCTGTGGCAACTGTTTTCTGACAGGCTTATTTACACAACAGTGTATCCCCTGATAGTTAGGATTCTGCATTATATTATTGGGCGTCATATCCTCAAAAAAAGACTGATTTCTTCAACCATTTTATCCAATTATAGCCTTTAAATTTTACCTGCTGGTTGTCAAGTTGCAGGTTGCTGCCGAGGTGTGTAAACCTTCGGCTTGTCGACTATGCACGTCCTGAAATAAAAGAAATAAACAAAATGGAACATGGAAATGTCAAGTGTCTGGTAACGACAATGTTTAAAATGTGCATAACTCAATTACATGAGCCGTTCTTGGTTGATCACCATTCAATTATTTGACGAAACTGTGTGTTTACTTGAAGTACCTGAAGCGACTTGGCAGATAAAGTGATATCGCAAGTTGCATGCCCGGTCCACCCATTTACTTGCGAGGATGAGTACACAACGTGCACCAATACTGAATGGTCGTCCAGGATACCAAGAGTTGCACGTCCCAAGTGCAGAACCATCCACCCACTTAAAACGCCCGTCTTTGCCCTTTAGTCCAAACCAGAAGGCTTCATCGCGTTTAACTATGGAGTTCAGAAAGGCGTTGGTTTCAGCATCTTTTGCTATAGCGAGGGTGCCGCCATCTTCGCGGCAGGTGGCGGCTGCATCGCTGAAGGTCTTCTTTGTGTTGAAGACTTTGTAGCAGACTGCCAAGCTCGCCCTGTAACCTCCAGGACAAGAAGCTAAAACAAAGGACAAAAGAAACGCAAAGCTATTTCGATCCCATACTTTGTTAAACTATGTTAAACTTTCCAAGTGAGGCCATGTTGATAATTATACCGAAAAACAGGAGTATTAAGAGCCAGAGTCACGTGTTTGAGAGTCATATCATGCAATATAGCAGACGTATAAACGTTTCTGATTAATTAAGAAAAACATTTTAATTTGCAAGATTATTATCTACTAGCTATCTTCATATTAACTATTATTACTATTCGTTTACCACTTCTTCAGTTATCTGCTCCTGAAGTTCCACGGGGGGGGGGGGCAATTTTAAACGACAGGCAGTAAGTTTCTAGCGAGGTCAACGCCCACAGCTGACAGAGCCGGTCCATTCAAAAACAATCTATCCAATTAACGCCAATCCAGTGGCACGCGAGGGTCAAGAAGAATATTCACACCCATTGTCCGTCGACTACTGGTGCTAATAGCGGCAATTACATTAAAAACTAGAGTTCCACAACCTCATACCTTCGCCAAATGATTTTAACCTTTATGACTGACGTATTAGCAGTGTCTCTCATCAATTATAAATTGTAACAGTTGATCGTCTTCACCCAAATAATAGACTTAGTCCAAAGTATAAGCTTAACAAAGAAGGTTATGCTAAAGAAGGTTATGCTAACATCATCGATTATGTAAAATGAGGTCCTTATCAGCATATTTTGATTCAACTATGTTCACATTCACATAACTTCCACATGCCACAACTATGAAATTGCCATCATTTACCTGTATGGAATTATAGTAGATACACATTAATTATGCAAATTAGGCCTTAAATTGCATATTTTCTATCTATCAACATCCCTCTCTTCCTCAGTTTCAAATGTCACATATGTCAATAGTCATATCATGGAACACAGCAGGTTTTTTTCTCAATTGTCTAATAAATTATGCACATTAGAATTTGATTTGCATAATTACTGTCCAATCATACAAAGTATCATGCAAGCTATCTACATACCAAAAATCATGACCATCCATCCAACCCATCTTGACTTATAGTATTTTCTCATTAATTATGCAAATGGAGTCCTCATTTGCATAGTTTATATGTAATAATATTTCTCTTTTCCTCAGATAAATATGTCACATGTTTGAGAGACCTATCATGGAATTTGGCGGCTGTATAAACTTTCCTCATTAATTATGCAAATTAGATACTAATTTGCATAATAAGTATCTTATCATGTACATCATCACTCAAGTTATCTACTTACCAAAATTCATGACCATCCATCAACACCTTCTTGAGTTATTCCCTTGAAGCAAAACCTGCTCCTGCAGTTCCCAAAAAAGCCGCTAGGGGGCCCAAACCTATAGTACTTACTCTCTGTCCAAGGAGATATCTACCATTCAAAAAAAATCAGGACCGTAGCATGTCCAGAATACGAGATTTCAAAACAGGAAATTCCGCTGCAGTACCGTGACAAGCCGCTAGGGGACCCAAAATCTAATCATTTCCAGGTCTCATCAAAATCTACTTACCTACTAAATATCAAGACAATCCATCCAAGCCTTCTCGAGTTATTCTGCTTCTTTACACACCCACACACAAACACACATACAAACGCTACCCTCTGCATAACCTTCTCGGCGAAGGTAATGAACTTTCCATAGGACTTCTTTTAGTTTCCAGCACGTTTTGACAGCGGATGACTCTTTTTATCCTCGCTATGTAGCACTACTACTCAAAACTCACGCAACCAAAGCGTGTCTAGGAAACCCGATATCCAAACCGCAAGTGCCACTGCAATACTATAACAAGCCGATGGGAGACAAGATCTCTTAATCATTTCC